>NW_027361917.1:31687500-31945000 GCF_039654945.1 Dendrobates tinctorius
TCCAGCCAATTCTGCGTTGAAAAAGTCAAATGGTGCTCCTTCCCTTCCAAGCTCTGCCATGCGCCCAAACAGTGTTTTACCCCCACATGTAGGGTATCAGCCTACTCAGGACAAATTACAAAACAACGTTTGGGGTCCAATTTCTCCTGTTACCCTTAGGAAAATAAAAAATTGGGGGCAAAAATATAATTTTGCGGAAAAAAATGTTTTTTTTATTTTCACGCCCAGGCGTTATAAACTTCTGTGAAGCACTTGGGGGTTCAAAGTGCTCTCCACACATCTAGATAAGCTCCGTGGGGGGTCTAGTTTCCAAAATGGGGTCACTTGTGGGGAGTTTCAATAGTTTAGGTACATCAGGGGCTCTCCAAACGCACATGACACCCGCAGACCAATCCATCAAAGTCTGCATTCCAAAACGTCACTACTTCCCTTCCGAGCCCCGACGTGTGCCCATACAGTAGTTTTCTCCCACATATAAGGTATCAGCGTACTCAGGACAAATTGGACAACAACTTTTGGGGTCCAATTTCTCCTGTTACCCTTGGGAAAATAAAAAAATTGGGGACTAATTGATCATGTTTGTGGAAAAAATACGATTTTTTTATTTTCATGCCTGGGCATTACAAACTTCTGTGAAGCCCTTGGGGGTTCAAAGTACTCACCACACATCTTGATAAGTTCCTCAGGGGGTCTAGTTTCCAAAATGGGATCATTTGTGGGGGGTTTCCACTGTTTAGGTACATTAGGGGCTCTCCAAAGGCAACATGACACCCACAGACCATTCCATCAAAGTCTGCATTCCAAAACGTCACTACTTCCCTTCCGAGCCCCGACGTGTCCTCATACAGTAGTTATCTCCCACATATGGGGTGTCAGCGTACTCAGAACAAATTGGACAACAACTTTTGGGGTCCAATTTCTCCTGTTACCCTTGGGAAAATAAAAAAATGGGGACTAAAAGATGATGTTTGTGGAAAAAATACGATTTTTTTATTTTCACGCCCGGACGTTATAAACTTCAGTGAAGCACTGGGGGGTTCAAAGTGCTCACCACACATCTAGATAAGTTCCTTGGGGGGTCTAGTTTCCAAAATGGTGTCATTTGTGGGGGGTTTCTACTGTTTTGGTACATCAGGGGCTCTCCTAACGCGACATGGTGTCCGATCTCAATTCCAGCCAAAAACGTCAAATGGCGCTGCTTCCCTTCCGAGCTCTGCCATGCGCCCAAATAGTGGTTTACCCCCACATGTGGGGTATCAGCGTACTCAGGATAAATTGCACAATATCTCTTAGGGTCCTGTTACTTTTGGAAAAATAAGAATTGAGGGTGAAAAGATCATTTTTGTGGAAAAAATATGATATTTTAATTGTACTGCTGTACGTTATAAACTTCTGTGAAGCCCTTGGGGGTTCAAAGTTCTCACCACACATCTAGATAAGTTCCTTGGGGGGTCTAGATTCCAAAATGGTTTCATTTGTGGGGGGTTTCCACTGTTTTGGTACATCAGGGGTTTTCCAATCGCGACATGGTGTCCGATCTCAAATCTAGCCAAAAATGTCAAATGGCGCTGCTTCCCTTCCGAGCTCTGCTATGCGCCCAAATAGTCATTTACACCCACATATGGGGTATCAGCGTACTCAGGACAAATTGCACAATAACTTTTAGGGTCCTATTACCCTTGGAAAAATAAAAATTGGGGGTGAAAAGATCATTTTTGTGGAAAAAATATGATTTTTTAATTGTACCGCTGTACGTTATAAACTTCTGTGAAGCCCTTGTGGGTTCAAAGTTCTCACCACATATCTAGATAAGTTCCTTGGGGGGTCTAGTTTCCAAAATGGGGTCACTTGGAGGGTTTCCACTGTTTAGGTACATCAGGGGCTCTTCAAACGCGACATGGCGTCCGATCTGAATTCCAGCCAATATTGCATTGAAAAAGTCAAACGGCGCTCCTTCCCTACTGAGGTCTGCCATGCGCCGAAACAGTGGTTCCCCCCCACATATCAGGTATCAGCGTACTCAGGACAAATTGCACAATAACTTTTGCAGTCCAATTTCTCCTGTTACCCTTGGTAAAATAAAGAAAATTGAACCTGAAGTATTTTTTTTGTGAAAAAAAGTTAAATGTTCATTTTTTTTTTAATATTCAAAAAATTCCTGTGACGCACCTAAAGAGTTAATAAACTTCTTGAATGTGGTTTTAAGCATCTTAAGGGGTGCAGTTTTTAGAATGGTGTCACTTTTGGGTATTTTCTATCATATAGACCCCTCAAAGTGGCTTCAAATGTGAAGTGGTCCCTAAAAATAAAATGGTGTTGCAAAAATGAGAAATCGCTGGTCAATTTTTAACCCTTATAACTTCCTAACAAAAAAAAATTTTGGTTCCAAAATTGTGCTGATATAAAGTAAGCATGTGGGAAATGTTATGTGTTAAGTTTTTTGTGTGCCGTATCGCTGTGATTTAAGGGCATAAAAATTCAAAGTTGGAAAATTGCGAAATTTTCAAAATTTTCGCCAAATTTCCGTTTTTTTCACAAATAAAAGCAAGTTATTTGAATGCAATTTTACCACTAACATGAAGTACAATATGTCACGAGAAAACAATGTCAGAATCACCGGGATCCATGGAAGCGTTCCAGAGTTATGACCTCATAAAGGTACAGTGGTCAGAATTGTAAAAATTGGCCCGGTAGTTAACGTGCAAACCACCCTTGGTAGTGAAGGGGTTAAATATAGGGGAAAAAACGCATGCGCACATATGCGTTTTTTTCCAGCGCTAAAAAACGCAAATGTGAAACCAGCCAAAGAGAAGCTATCTGTGTGTGACTCTGGAAAAAAAAGCCGAGGAGTTTTTCCAGCCCTACACCTTAGAGTGATGTCCGCTTTTCAAACAGTTTCGTATATCTGCTGTTTGTTAACGGTCAAAACTAGACAGAGACAGCGTGTGTCAGTTCCTATACAAATAGACGGAGATTGACAATTTTCCATACAGACACCGTATAGCGGTGTATGCTCTTCACACACTACCGTGTACCGCCTTGTATCACGGACAAATAGAAGCTGTGTGTGACTCTGGAAAAAAAGACGAGGAGTTTTTCCATTTTTCGAGAACTACACCTTAGAGTGCTGTCTGCTTTTCAAACAGTTTCATATATCTGCTGTTTGATGATGGTCAAAACTAGACAGAGACAGCGTGTGTCAGTCCCTATACAAATAGACGGAGATTGACAATTTTCCATACATACACTGTATAGAGCTGTCTGATTCTCAATCAGTATTGTATTACTGTATGGAGCTCTTTTCACATAACATGCCTGGGTTATCCAGTCAAATCCTGAATTCCCCAGTCCAAGATGAATCTGACATGGAGTGCACTGATGCACAGCCACTGCTAGATGATTCTGCTGGTACATCGACCCAGAGCACTACATTGCCCTCGCAGTCTATTGAGCCAGAATCTGACGCTGATGAAACTCAGGTGCCCCTTCCCGTAAACTATACCACCTTACACTGTGACACAGAGGAATGTAAAGAGGAAGGTGCAGATGAATTTGAAGAGGAGGTGATGGATGACCCAGTTCTTGACCCGGATTGGCATCCATTGGGGGAGGAGGGTGGCGCTGGCAATAGTTCAGATAAGGAGAAGGATCCGCAGCAGGCATTGACATCGCAGCAGCGGTTATCTGCCAGGCCTGTAGCTGCCCAAAAACGTGGAACAAAAACTAAAAGAGTTGCAGGACAGCTTGGCCAGATGGTCAACTTAGCACAGCGTGCAAGGCCAGAAAATGTATACCATAGTAGGAAGAGTGCAGTGTGGCACTTCTTTGTCCAAAATCCTACTGATGAGGCAAAGATTACCTGTAAGAAGTGTGGAACGACCTTTAGCCGAGGTAAACAACTCAGAAATTTGAATACCAGTCGCATGCTTAGACATTTAATCAACATGCACTTGCAAGCGTGGATGGACTACAAAACTTCAGGTAGTACATGTGCACCTGATCCAACTGAAGGTAGCCAGCAACGCTCCATCGTTCCCCCACTGTAAGACCACCGCCACAATTAAGCACACCACCAGCACTAAATGTGGAGGTGTCATCGCAAGGCCAAAGCACTCAGGGAATCACAATGGTTTTGCAACACAACACTGAATCTAGGCCATCACCACCAATACATCACCAACCCCCTCTCACTCCGTCCGGTCCACCGCTACTTCCCCAATATGCAGCTCTCCAGTCCAGCTCACCCTACCAGACAAGAAAGTACTCATCCTCTCATCCGCGTACACTTTGTTTGAATGCCTACATTGCCAAACTAATCTCATTAGAGATGATGCCCTACCATTTGGTTGAAAGCGAAGCTTTCCGCGACCTCATAGTCTATGCTGTCCCAAGCTATGACCTACCCAGTCGGCACTTATTTTCTTAAAAAGCCATCCCTTCCCTCCACCGGCATGTGAAAGACCGCATTGTCCATGCACTAAAACAGTCAGTGAGTGGAAAGGTGTACCTCACAACAGATGCATGGACCAGTAGGCATGGCCAGGGCCGTTACATGTCCATCACTGAACACTGGGTTAATGTGGTGGATGCAGGCTCCACTGGGGACAGCGGCGGTGGAACAGTGCTGCCTAGTCCATGGTAAAGGAAACAGTTGGCTGTAGGCTTTAGATCCTTCTCCTCTATCAGCGAAAGCTCGTCCACAGAGCGCAGTCGCACGAGCACTCCAACCGCAGCCGGCAGTGTTGCACATGAGGTGTCCCACTATCGAACAGCTAGTGGTAAGCGTCAGCAGGCTGTGTTAAAGATGATGTCTTTGGGCAACAACAGACACACCGCGGAGGTACTGGCCGACTACTTGCAGCGACAAACTGAGTCACGGCTGGGCAGTCTGCATCTTGAGGCAGGCAAGGTAGTCAGTGATAGCGGCTGTAATTTTGTGGCAGCCATAGCCCATACAAAACTCTCACACATACCTTGCCTGGCTCACACATTGAACTTGGTGGTGCAGTGCTTCCTTAATAATTATCCGGAGTTAACATCCCTGCTCCATAAGGTGCGAAGACTGTGCTTGCACATCCGTTGCTCAAATGTCCACTCCACTCATATGCAGAAGCTGCAGTGATTGCTCCACCTCCCCAAGCACAGCCTAATCATAGACATTGCAACAAGGTGGAACTCCAACCTGCACATGGTTGAGAGACTGTGCGAACAGAGGCAAGCTGTAATGCATTTGTGGGAGGATACACGGGCAGGCAGTTTGAGGGAAGACATGGAATTGTTGGGTGTGCAGTGGTCAAAGCTGAAAGACCCCTGTAAAGTCTTTCAGTGTTTTGAGGAATGCACACGGCTGGTAAGCATGAGCATCCCACTTATGCGTCTGCTCATGCAAAGTTTGGCGCACATTAAGGATAAGGCATCTGCAGCGGAGGAGGAGGAGGAAGGAAGCCTTGATGACAGTCAGCCATTGTCTGGTCAGGGAACTGTCCTGGATGAGGTGGAGGAAGAAGAGGAAGAGGAGGAGGAGGAGGAGGAGGATAAGGGGGATGATTATTTTGGGCAGGAGGATGCTTCTCTGGGGGCAAGAGAAAATGTTGGCATTCCAAGGTCAGGTACAGTGTTTGTGCGTGACTGTAGGGATGTGGATTTATCATAAAGTGCTCCTCCACCCACCACTCGCAGTGCCTCATTGACACTTGTAACATTGGCCCACATGTGCGATTATGCCTTGTGGATCCTAAAAAGGGACCCCCGCATAGCCAAAATGATGAGGGATGATGACTACTGGCTGGCCAGCATCCTCGATCTACGTTACAAAGGCAAATTACACAGCATCATGCCACAGGTGAACCTAGAGATAATATTGACTAACAAACAAGCATCTCTGGTAAACCGTTTGTTTGAGGCTCTCCCAGCACACAGCAGCGGTGCTGGTTCTCCCATGAGCCATAGAGGGCATTGGAAGAGGTGTTCGTGTTGCACACAGCCGAAGTGGCATTGGAGACAGGAGTTTAATGACCATGTTGTGGAATGATTTCTCATGTACCGCTCACACGACTGCTAATACTGCATCGATTAAAAGTGACAGGAGACAGCATTTGTCAACTATGGTTACAAACTACTTCTCCCATATCGATGTTCTCCCTCACAGTTCATTCCCCTTTCACTATTGGGCCTCTAAACTGGACGCCTGGCCTGAATTGGCACAATATGCCTTACAGGAGCTCGCTTGCCCTGCTGCCAGTGTGTTATCTGAAAGAGTCTTCAGTGCTGCTGGATCAATCCTGACAGAAAAAAGGAACCATCTGTCTACCAAATATGTTGATGATCTAACCTTCATTAAAATGAACCATGCATGGGTTTCAAAGGATTTTTCCCACCTTCCCCTGATGACATATAGGTTGCCAGAAAACTGCCTCACTTTTGTCCTCTTCCTCGGACTTGCCCAATTCCTCCCTTTGCAGCAGCTGAATGTCCAGCCAACACATCAACATATGCCATTTTTTAAACCTCCATAAGTGGCTGCCCACCCCCCAATGGTTGGGGTCAACACCTGGCGCACCAGGGCAAGTGCCGTTGCTCTGGACAGGTGGATGGGCCCACAGATGGCCGACGACACTGGCACAGGGCCTCTCATAGTACAATACAGTGTCTCTGACGGTGGGGGGGCCCACTCGCCATCAGACACACCAGAGTACTATGAGGGGCCCTGTGCCAGTACCGTCGACCACGAATGTGCCCCCCCTGCTTGGTCATGGCCACAGCACTTGCAAGTTGCAATACTTACCTCTCCCTGCTCCACCGCTGTGTAGTCTGGGCAGTTAAATCCTTAAAGAAAACCAGAAGCACAACACAAAATAACCCCTAAAATATAGCTTTTTATTCACTCACTGAAAACAAGCCGCACATAACATTGCTCTTTCGGCCAGGGGTAATGAGACCCCATTTTTTGACCCCTGATGAACCCTCATCGATTTAAGAGGGGGAAACGCGTCGGGCTTTCAGCTGCATCAAATGGCTGATAAGTATATTACTGCATGCTATATTTGGCAGACCTTTCTGTGGTACTGAGTACTGAGAGTGTTTCTATTGAGCAATGACGCTCCGTTAGACTATACATTGCATGCATTGTCTATGAAACATTTTTTGTACCACATGAGAAATTGCAATTGAGGTGAATTTGTTAGCCTCAAAGTTTTTTTTATGATCTGTGTGAATTAGCATGACTGGTGTGTATTTTTGCCTTTTCTGAGGTAGATTGTACCTACTAGTGAAACAGGGCTACTATTAACCCCCTGCTTCTAAATAATGGCCGCTGTATGTGCAACACAGGATTCATTTTTCTGCTTGTTAATCTGCAGTGTTGTGATTGTTTTCTAAGTGCTTGTCCCTGGACCTGGACAAATGTATTGTCATATGTGCTATATACTAAATTTTCTTGTAGATGTTTTTTATTGACTATATTATTTGATATATGGGTCTGCCTATTGTAGCATAACAGCATTTTTTGACTACGAGATAAGTCTTACTAAAGCTGCATTTTGATACCCCCTTTTCTTTTTACTACGAGATAAGTGTATTTTGTGGGGTACTTATACCATTAGACTGACTACGAGATAAGTTTACAAGCACTTTAGCACTTTATGCATGAGACATTTATTGTCTCCTCATTTTTGTTTCGGTATTATAGGTGTGTGTGAACGTTTTTTGTGTCCTTTTCTTGTATACGTAGGGAGGTTTAGGGGCTTATTAGGGACACCGACATTGAGTGGGAGCGCCATATCGTCAACAACTAGGGTGCCAACCTCGGTGACTAGGGAGGGTTGGATTAGGGCTTATTAGGGCAATTTAGCGTTTTTGCCCCATGTGTTGTGATTAGTGTTGAGCATTCCGATACCGCAAGTATCGGGTATCGGCCGATACTTGCTGTATCGGAATTCCGATACCGACTTCCGATATTTTTTCAATATCGGAAGTCGGCATCGGAATCGGAAGTTCAAAGTTGATTGACAGCCTGACGTCATCATGATGCGCGGTGTGTGCGCATCATGATGCGCCGTCATTTCGGGCCTTCCGGGGGTCTCTGCCGGCCTGCAGGGGGGCTGTGCCGGCCTGCCGGGGGGCTGTGTGGACTGCCCGGGGTCTGTACCGGCCTGCCGGGGGGCTGTGCCGGCCTGCCGGTGGTCTGTGCACCCTGTGGGGGTCTGTACCGGCCTGCCGGGGGGCTGTGCCGGCCTGCCGGGGGGCTGTGCACCCTGTGGGGGTCTGTACCGGCCTGCCGGGGGGCTGTGCCGGCCTGCCGGGGGGCTGTGCTGATGTCCGGGGGTCTGTGCAAGCATCGTCCGATGGGACTACAAGCCCCATCTGGCGATGCCTGCTACCATGACAGTGATTGACACATTAGCCAATGATGGGACAGTAGTAGTCCCATCATCCGGCTAATGTGTTAAATGTTAAAAAAAAAAAAAAAAAAAATACTACATACATACTACATGCATGCTACATACATACTACATGCTACATACATACTACATACATACTACATACATACCACATATATACTACATACATACTACATACATAACACATATATACTACATACATACTACATACATACTACATACATACTACATGCATGCTACATACATACTACATACATACTACATACATACTACATACATACTACATGCATGCTACATACATACTACATGCATGCTACATACATACTGCATGCTACATACATACTACATACATACTACATACATACTACATACATACCACATACATACTACATACATACTACATACATAACACATATATACTACATACATACTACATACATACTACATACATACTACATATATACTACATGCATGCTACATACATACTACATGCTACATACATACTACATACATACTACATGCATGCTACATACATACTACATGCTACATACATACTACATACATACTACATACATACTACATACATACCACATATATACTACATACATATTACATACATAACACATATATACTACATACATACTACATACATACTACATACATACTACATATATACTACATGCATGCTACATACATGCTACATACATACTACATACATACTACATGCATGCTACATACATACTACATGCTACATACATACTACATATATACTACATGCATGCTACATACATACTACATGCTACATACATACTACATACATACTACATATATACTACATGCATGCTACATACATACTACATGCTACATACATACTACATACATACTACATGCATGCTACATACATACATACTACATACATACTACATACATACTACATACATACTACATACATACCACATATATACTACATACATACTACATACATAACACATATATACTACATACATACTACATACATACTACATACATACTACATATATACTACATGCATGCTACATACATACTACATGCTACATACATACTACATACATACTACATGCATGCTACATACATACTACATGCTACATACATACTACATATATACTACATGCATGCTACATACATACTACATGCTACATACATACTACATACATACTACATACATACCACATATATACTACATACATACTACATACATAACACATATATACTACATACATACTACATACATACTACATATATACTACATGCATGCTACATACATACTACATGCTACATACATACTACATACATACTACATGCATGCTACATACATACTACATATATACTACATGCATGCTACA
Organism: Dendrobates tinctorius; assembly: GCF_039654945.1. Taxonomy (NCBI): domain Eukaryota; kingdom Metazoa; phylum Chordata; class Amphibia; order Anura; family Dendrobatidae; genus Dendrobates; species Dendrobates tinctorius. Next base: position 31,697,282 of record NW_027361917.1, read on the forward strand.
TACATACTACATGCTACATACATACTACATATATACTACATACATACTACATACATACTACATGCATGCTACATACATACTACATGCTACATACATACTACATATATACTACATGCATGCTACATACATACTACATGCTACATACATACTACATATATACTACATACATACTACATACATACTACATGCATGCTACATACATACTACATGCTACATACATACTACATGCATGCTACATACATACTACATGCTACATACATACTACATGCTACATACATACTACATATATACTACATGCATGCTACATACATACTGCATGCTACATGCATGCTACATACATACTACATACATACTACATGCTACATACATACCACATATATACTACATACATACTACATACAATACATTCATACAATACATACATAGACATACAGTACATATAACATAGAGTAACATACTTACCAATACTTGTCACATTGTGCCCCGAAGCCATTGTCTTTTACGGAATAAATATTAACATAACAAACCACAAAAATACTCACCCACGATCCGAAGCAGTCCACGAGTGTGTCCCACGACGATCTTGGGTAGAGAACTGCAGCATCAGCTGTTGCTGCCGTTCTCTACGGGCTGCAGGAATCCAATGACGGAAGGTAGGTATCCTTCCGCACTGTATTCCTCCGCCACTTAAAAAAAAAAAGTCCCTAGTCTCACTTTATGCCATTGCTGCGTGGGAATTTCCCACACAGCAATGGCATAACGTGAGACTAGGGACTTTTTTTTTTTTTAAGTGGCGGAGGAATACAGTGCGGAAGGATACCTACCTTCCGTCATTGGATTCCTGCAGCCCGTAGAGAACGGCAGCAACAGCTGATGCTGCAGTTCTCTACCCAAGATCGTCGTGGGACACACTCGTGGACTGCTTCGGATCGTGGGTGAGTATTTTTGTGGTTTGTTATGTTAATATTTATTCCGTAAAAGACAATGGCTTCGGGGAACAATGTGACAAGTATTGGTAAGTATGTTACTCTATGTTATATGTACTGTATGTCTATGTATGTATTGTATGAATGTATTGTATGTAGTATGTATGTAGTATATATGTGGTATGTATGTAGCATGTAGTATGTATGTAGTATGTATGTAGCATGCATGTAGCATGCAGTATGTATGTAGCATGCTTGTAGTATATATGTAGTATGTATGTAGCATGTAGTATGTATGTAGCATGCATGTAGTATATATGTAGTATGTATGTAGCATGTAGTATGTATGTAGCATGCATGTAGTATGTATGTAGTATATATGTAGTATGTATGTAGCATGTAGTATGTATGTAGCATGCATGTAGTATATATGTAGTATGTATGTAGCATGTAGTATGTATGTAGCATGCATGTAGTATATATGTAGTATGTATGTAGCATGTAGTATGTATGTAGTATGTATGTAGCATGTATGTAGTATGTAGTATGTATGTAGTATATATGTAGTATGTATGTAGCATGTAGTATGTATGTAGCATGCATGTAGTATATATGTAGTATGTATGTAGCATGTAGTATGTATGTAGCATGCATGTAGTATGTATGTAGTATGTATGTAGTATATATGTAGTATGTATGTAGCATGTAGTATGTATGTAGCATGCATGTAGTATATATGTAGTATGTATGTAGCATGTAGTATGTATGTAGTATGTATGTGGTATGTATGTAGTATATATGTAGTATGTATGTAGCATGTTGTATGTATGTAGCATGTAGTATGTATGTAGCATGCATGTAGTATATATGTAGTATGTATGTAGCATGTAGTATGTATGTAGCATATATGTAGTATGTATGTAGTATGTATGTAGCATGCATGTAGTATATATGTAGTATGTATGTAGCATATATGTAGTATGCATGTTGCATGCATGTAGTATATATGTAGTATGTATGTTGCATGTAGTATGTATGTAGTATGTATGTTGCATGTAGTATATATGTAGTATGAATGTAGCATGTATGTAGTATGAATGTAGCATGTATGTAGTATGCATGTTGTATGTATGTAGCATGTAATTTTTTTTTTTTTTTTTTTTACATTCAACACATTAGCCGGATGATGGGACTACTACTGTCCCATCATTGGCTAATGTGTCAATCACTGTCATGGTAGCAGGCATCGCCCGATGGGACTTGTAGTCCCATCGGACGATGCCTGCACAGACCCCCGAAGCCTGCACAGCCCTCCGGCAGGCCGGCACAGCCCCCCGGAGCCTGCACAGCCCCCCGGCAGGCCTGCACAGCCCCCCGGCAGGCCGGCACAGCCCACCGGAGCCTGCACAGCCCCCCCGGCAGGCCGGCACAGCCCCCCGGCAGGCCGGCACAGACCACCGGAGCCTGCACAGACCCCCTGGCAGGCCGGCACAGCCCCCCGAAAGGCCCGTACAGACCCCAGAGAGGCTGTACAAGGCAAAAACAGGGGTTTTCTTATTCCGATACCGGAAGTCCCATAGACTTGAATGGGACTTCCGGTATCGGAATCGGCGATACCGATACTTTTTTTAAAGATCGGCCGATCCATTCCGATCCGATACTTTGAAGTATCGGACGGTATCGCTCAACTCTAGTTGTGATTATCACATAGAAATTTAATATTGGTTTAGCAGCTCTCAATTTTGTCCTTTACCTCCTTAGGTATTTAGTCATTTTTAAGAAACAATGTTTTTAGTGATTGAATTAAAAGCTATATTTTAGGGGTTATTTTGTGTTGTGCTTCTGGTTTTCTTTTTGATCACATAATCCCATCTAGAATTTTTGTTGGAGGTCTCATGCAGTCAAATCCTTCACAGGGACGGCCACTAGAAATTTGGTGTATTGATCGATGATGGTTAAGATGTAGCTATGCCCTGTCCTGCTGGCCTCTACTTTCAGATGATCAATGGCTACCATTTGTAATGGACGTCAACTTACAAGCGGATGCAGTGGTGCTTTATGATCACCTTTCACAGTTGTGATAGTCACAGACGTGTGACATTCCTGCCACCATTTTTCAATGTCTCCTCTCATGCCAATCCAATAGAATCGCCTACGGTCTGTGACTTCTGTCTTTTGCACTCCAAAATGACCAGACACATCATGATAGGCAGTGAGGACCATGTCTACATCTCTCCCTGTGATCACAATTTGATGGAGACGAGTAACGGTGATGTGATCCACGCTACTGCGATAAAGTAATTCTTTCTTCACAAAGAACCATTTTCACTGTCTCCACAGACACAGTAATTGAGAGTCTGCATCGCCTCTGCAACATATACCGGGAGGTTTTCCCACGATGAGTAATTCCCAAATTTCTGCTAACACTCGACTTTCTGTCTGTACTTGTATCCATGTTGTTTCCAGTAGCAGAGAGTCTGGACTAGCTTACTGAGATTGAAATACATACAAAGATTTAAAAGTACAACAACACTGTATACTGTTGTACGCTCCGACTACCTTTCCCTTTTTCTACTTGTTAAATTCTGGTGTAATACATACTGAGCCTGTGAGTGTCTGTGTCTGACGCCAGAAGTATAGATGGAAATTTACAATTACCCCTAGACTGGATACACCTGGTATGTGCTGATACCTTTGTTCAAAATTTTTATTGCGGTATCATCCATAGTGAGTGAGAGTGTGTGGTTTACGCCTTCTATATATACGGTGAATTGGAGATACCAATTTTTACCCTATACTCAATACAGCTTGTATATTGTTATACAGTACCTTTGTTCGACATTTAGTATTACGGTCAAATCCATACGGGGTAAACGTCAGAGACTGACTATGGGACTATGTATACGGAGATTTCAATTGTACCCTATAATATACATACTTGCTATCTTGTTATCCAGTACCTTTTTTACAACATTTTTTATCATGGTCAAACCCAGACTGAGTGAGCATCTGAGGGTGACTCAGGAAATATATACCGAGATTTCAAATTTGGCCAACACTGTATACAGCTGTATGCTTGTGTTACATTATCCATTTACAGCTTTTCATATTCTTGTATAATCCATACTGGGCCTGAGAGCGTTTGCGTCTGCCTCCTGAAATGTATACGAAGATTCAGAATGTTTACACTATACTATATATACCTTGTATCTGGTGATACTGTACCCTTTTTCACCTTTTTATTTTATTGGGTAATCCATACTGAGCCTGTGAGCGTCTGTGCATGACTCATGAAATATATACGGAGATTTACTGTTATCCCTAGACTGTATAGAGCTGTACACTTCTGATACTGTACCATATATCTGCTGGTATTTTGGGTCAATTTTCTAAAACATGAGGAAGTATGGTGGAAGAGGACGTGGACATGGGCGTGGGGAGCCACCTGGTACTGATGGTGGTGGTGCATCTGCTGGTAGTGCCAAAAACACAATAGCAGCTAAGGCAGGAGGTGTTGAACCTGCATCATGGTGTAGCTCTGGAAGGCCTGTAAGGCTCCGTTTTATGAGAGTAGGTAGACTGCTTTTAAAGCCGGGGCATCAGGAACTATTTTTGGCTTACATTGCTGAAACAGCCTCCAGGTCTATCGCCTCCTCTTCTGAAGTTTAAAAAAATGCAAACACTGAGTCATAAGTGCAGGCTTCTGGTCAGGAGCAACCACTTTCCTTGTGTCCTTCACCCACACCAAAAGTGAAGGATGCGGCAGCACACACTTCAGATTACTCCATGGAGCTCTTTTCACATACCATGCCTGGATTAATTAAAAATGGGGCCCATCATATACTGGAGCATTCAAAATGGGGGACATCTGACACTGGAGCATCATCCATGAGGCCTATCATACACTGGAACATTCTAAATGGGGCAGATCAGACACTGGAGCAGCATCTATGGGGCACATGATACACTGGAGCATTAGAAATGGGGCCCATTATATATGGAGCATTATTAGGGCCCATAAGACACTGGAGCATCATCCATGAGGCCCATCATACACTGGAGCATCATACATGAGGCCCATCATATACTGGAACATTCCAAATGGGGCAGATCAGACACTGGAGCAGCATCTATGGGGTATATGATACACTGGAGCATTAGAAATGGGGCCCATTATATATGGAGCATTATTAGGGCCCATAAGACACTGGATCATCATCCATGAGGCCCATCATATACTGTAGCATTCCAAATGGGGGACATCAGACACTGGAGCAGCATTTATGTGGCCCTCTATACACTGGAGCATTCTAAATGGAACCCATTATATATTGAGCATTATTAGGGCCCATCATACACTGGAGCATCATCCATGAGGCCCATCATATACTGGAGCATTCCAGATTGGGGACATCAGACACTGGAGCAGCATTTATGAGGCCCATTATACACTGGAGCATTAGAAATGGAGCCCATTATATGTGGAGCATTATTTGGGCCCATAACACACTGGATCATCGTCCATGGGGACCATCATATACTGCAGCATTATGTGGAGCTCATCATATACTGTATGGAACATTATATGTGGCCAATTATTCTGTATGGAGAAATATATGGGGCTCATTATTCTGTATGGCACACAATGTGTTGGCCATAATACTGTATGGAGTAATATACTGTCCTTTTTTTGAGCTATTGTACAATTTAAAATAGATCAGTCATGTCATGAAAGCAGTGAAGTATTTGTCATTGTACTATACCTATATTTCTGTGCCGTATTGGAGCATCATGAGTTGTGGTATGTGTTAAAGGGGCACACTGACACTCTTTGGCCCAGGGCACACGAAAACCTGGTGCCAGCCCTACCTCCCCACAACTTTAGCCAAATAACCACCTGTTTTCAATGCATAACTATTATTATGAAGTAAATTAAGGTTGACAAGCTTCAGTAATAAGAATTGATGTTGTGGGCATTGAAATGGGCACTGTAAGTGTGTTTACTGTTCTCCACTCCCTGCCGACTTTGCTTCCCCATTGAGTTTCGTGTTTCAGTTGGCCTCCGACTTTTCCCTATAGTCGGTCGATTTCGTTCAACCCAACTTTTGTGAAAGTCAGGTGTTACGGAATGTGCTTAGGATGGCAAAATAAAGAGAGCAACCCGGAGTGGACCCTCTGGGTCACGGCTCCAGAACCCCTGCGGGCGAGCTGGACCAGGTGGAGCCACCCCCTATACAGGGAGTGTTAGGGGCAGGCCCACAAGGGATGAAACCGTGACAGCCGGAGCCAAAGGGACGACTGGGTGAGCACCAGGGGAACTAGGGTGGAGAGTCAGCGGAGCAGCGGTACGGGAGACAGCGGAAGGAGCCAGAGAATCGCAGAGACTTGGAGGGTTCGGAGCTGGTAGTGGCTGGAGGCTGCAAGAGAGAGAAAAGGGGTAAGAGGGTACACGGACAGGAGGGTCACAGGAGAGCAAGCACACAGAAAGGACGGCAGGGACAACGAGAGGTGAAGGCACCAGAGGCGAGGGAGAACCAGGAACGCCGGAATGGCGAACCCAGAGAGAGACAGCAGAAAACCTAACTCAGCAAGGCAAAGGGAATATGCAGGCCTGAGAGCGTACTGAGCGCTGGCCAAAAGGACAGCGACCTGGGAACGATACACAGGCGTCTTACCTGGGGAGACGCCGGCCAGAAATAGACGATTGGCGCCGCCATGTTGGGGGAGGGGCCACCACGTCACATGGTGTAGTCAGAGCGCCGGCCACAGGAGCGTGGGAGCGACGTCGGGGAGGCCGGAGGTCAGGAGCTGGGACGCGTCGGGGAGCGGGTGCGCACCGGGAGGTGGGCACAGGATCTGGCAGGTGAGTATTGTGGCGGGCGTGACAGTACCCCCCTCTCTACTCCCTCCCCTCCTAAGGTTGTCGAGAAATCGTTTCATGATCCGAGGTGCATTAATGTTCTCTCGAGGTTCCCAGGACCTCTCCTCAGGGCCGAAACCCTTCCAATCGACCAAAAACAAAGTTCGACCTCTAACAGTTCTTGTGGCGAGTACATCCTTAACTTCAAAGGTATTATCAGAACTGCTGGGTTGGAAATTTTGAGAAGCAGTTGAGTGGTAGTGATTAGAGTTAAGCGAAACGGGTCGAAAAATTTCAAAAGTCGCCGACATGAAACGAAACCCGACCATAGGATGAGGTCGGCCATGAGGTCGGCGACTTAAGCGCCAAAGTCGCGTTTCAAAAGTTTGTTTTGCGCTCTTTTTCAGCCAATCAGGATCCACGGACACTGTGGGCAATGTAATGACATAGGCAGGGGTCACCACCATCTTTCAGAAGGGCATGCAAGTGATTGGCTTGCTTTGGTGGGCGTCACAGGGGGTATAAAAGGGCGTGCACGCCGACCGCCATGTTACTCATGCTGATCTCAGAATAGGGAGAGCTGCTGCTGCTGCTGATTCTGTAGGGAGAGCGTTAGGCAGGGAAGAAGACACCAAAAACTGTTTCTGCTGCTAGCGATTTTGCCTGTACAACACACCAGTCACTGTGTGCGCAGTGCAAGTGGAGGCTATATTTTGCTGGATCAGCGGTGTTGATTGTTAGGCTGCCTTCTAAGGCTTCCTGACGGCTGCATTGCTGTTTACCCACTGCTCTGCAAACTGCATTTTTAAAAGCAATGCCAATTTTTTTTTTTGTCCTGGTGAGGTACTGAGCGTGCATTTTTTTCACACCATACAGCGGTGCACACTCCTCACACAGTACCGTGTAACGGCTGTTATCACAGCCACAGTGAAGCTATCTGTGTGTCACTCTGTAAGAATAAGTTGAGGACATGTTCCGTTCTTACAGACCTGCACCTTCTAGTTTTGTCTAGCTTTCAAACAGTTAAATATATTTGCTGTTTGATCACATTCAAAACTATAGAGAGACAGCGTGTGTCAGTCCGTATACTTAAAAAACACGGAGCTTGACAATTTTACGTACAGCGGACAGACGTGTACGTGCACGCTCCTCTCTCAGTAACGTGTAACGGCTGTTATCACGGCCACAGTGAAGCTATCTGTGTGTCGCTCTGTAAGGATAAGTCGAGGACATGTTCCGTTCTTACAGACCTACACTCTAGGGAGATTCATATTCTGCCCAATTCTATATACACCTTGTAGTTTGTCATACACTAGCCAATTTCTGCCTGTGACATAGCGCTGTGATATTCAGTGGGCCTCACACAATCCAAAAGTGTCCAGTGTCCACAAGTGTGTGCTGAAATTCAAAATCTCCGTTATCCTCTAGTGACATTTTTCACACCTGCGACATTGAGCCTGTGACATAGCGCTGTGATATTCAGTGGGCCTCACACAATCCACAAGTGTCCAGTGTCCACAAGTGTGTGCTGAAATTCAAAATCTCCGTTAACCTCTAGTGACATTTTTCACACCTGCGACATTGAGCCTGTGACATAGCGCTGTGATATTCAGTGGGCCTCACACAATCCAAAAGTGTCCAGTGTCCACAAGTGTGTGCTGAAATTCAAAATCTCCGTTATCCTCTAGTGACATTTTTCACACCTGCGACATCGAGCCTGTGACATAGCGCTGTGATATTCAGTGGGCCGTGGAATTGGGTGGGGGTTGGCAGCTGGTAATGATGGTGTTGGTGGTGGATCTGATGGTAGTGGCAAAAGCAAAATAGGACCGAATGCAGGAGGTGTTGAGCCTGCGTCATTGTCTGGCTCCACAATGCCTCGAAGGCTTAGTTTTCTAGGAGTTGGCAAACCGCTTTTAAAGCCAGAGCTTCAGGAAAAAGTTTTGTCTTACATTGCTGACTCAGCCTCCAGCTCTATTGCCTCCTCTTCTGAAGTTGTAAAAAATAAAAGCACTGAGTCGTCATTGGAGGCTCATGTTCATGAACCACACCTTTCCTTGTGTCCTTCACCCCAACCAAGATTGAAGGATGACTCAGGCCATACTACTGATTACTCCATGGAGCTGTTTTCATATACCATGCCTGGATTATCAAGTGAAATGGTGAATTACCCAGGCCAAGATGAATCTGACATGGAGTGCACTGATGCACAGCCACTGATAGATGATTCTGCTGGTACATTCACTCAGAGCACTACATTGTCCTCGCAGTGTACAGAGCCAGATTCTGACCCTGATGAGACTCAGGTGCCCCTTCCCGCACACTATACCACCATACACGGTGACACAGAGGAAGGTGCACATGACATTGAAGAGGAGGTGATGGATGACCCAGTTGTTGACCCAGATTGGCATCCTTTGGGGGAAGAGGGTGCTGCTTCCAATAGCTCACATGAGGAGGAGGAGCATCCACAGCAGACATCGACATCGCAACAGCTGTTATCTGGCAGGCCCGGAGCACTCCAAAGACAGGTTCCAAAAATCAAAAGAGTTGCTGGACAGCTTGTCCAGAGGGTCAAAATATCACAGAGTGCTAGGCCGCAAAATGTCTGCCAAAGTAGGAAGAGTGCAGTGTGGCACTTTTTTGAACAAAATCCTCATGATCAGGCCAAGGTTATCTGTAAGAAGTGCGCAAAGACCTTTAGCCGAGGGAAAAATCTGAAAAATTTGAATACCAGCTGCATGCTTAGACATTTAACCAGCATGCACTTGCAAGCGTGGACACAACACCAAACCTCAAGTGCCACATGTGCAACTGATCACAAAGAAGGTAGTCAACAATGCTACATTGTTTCCCCCACTGTAAGCCCATCGGTTAGCGCAGCAGCAAATGTTGAGGTGTCGTTGCAAGGCCACAGCAGTCAGGGAATCTCACTGTTATATCAACGAAAGACTGAATCTAGGCCATCAGAAAGAACACCAACTCCATCACCATCATCAACCCTCTCTCAGTCCGCCCTGTCCACCGCTACTTCCACCATATGCAGCTCTCAAGTCCAGCTCACCCTCCCAGACACTATGAGTAGGTCAAGAAAGTACTCAGTCTCTCATCTGCGTACACTTGGTTTGAACGCCCACATTGCCAAACTAATCTCGTTAGAGATGATGCCCTATCGGTTGGTGGAAAGAGCAGCTTTCCGCGAACTCATGGCTTATGCAGTACCACGCTATGACCTACCCAGTCGCCACTTCTTCTCTCGCAAAACCATCCCAGCCCTCCACCATCATGTGATAGACCGCATTGTCTATGCACTCAAGCAGTCAGTGAGTGGAAAGGTGCACCTCACAACTGATGCATGGTCCAGTCGGCATGGCCAGGGCCGTTACGTGTCCATCACTGCGCACTGGGTTAATGTGGTGGATGCAGGGTCCACAGTGGACAGCAGTGGTGGGACAGTGCTGCCTAGCCCATGGTATAAGAAACAGGTGGCTGTAGGTGTTCAACCCTCCTCCTCCTCCTCCTGAAGCGAAAGCTCGTCCACAGAGCGCAGTCATACGAGTACTCCATCTGCAGCTGCCACTGTTGCACACGAGGTGTCCCCCTATCGAGCAGCTAGTGGAAAGCGTCACCAGGCTGTGTTGCAGATGATGTGTTTGGGCGACAGACACACCGCCGAGGTGCTGGCCGAGTACTTGAAGCGACAAACTGAGTCATGGCTGGGCAGTGTACATCTTGAGGCAGGCAAGGTAGTTAGTGATAACGGCCGTAATTTTGTGGCAGCCATAGCCCTTTCAAAACTCAGCCACATACCTTGCTTGGCTCACACCTTGAACCTGGTGGTGCAGTGCTTCCTCAATAATTATCCGGAGTTAACAGCCCTGCTCCAGAATATGCGAAGACTGTGCGCGCACATCCGCCGGTCGCCTGTACACTCCATTCGTATGCAGAAGCTGCAGCGATTACACCAACTTCCCAACCACCGCCTCATTATCGACATTGCAACAAGGTGGAACTCCACCCTGCACATGGTTGAGCGGCTGTGCGAGCAGAGGCAGGCCATAATGCATTTGTGGGAGGATACACGGCCAGGCACTTTGAGAGCAGACATGGAGTTGACAGGTGTGCAGTGGTTGAAGCTGAAAGACCTCTGTAAAGTCCTTCAGTGTTTTGAGGAATGCACACGGCTGGTAAGCGCAGACGACGCCATCCTAAGCATGAGCATCCCACTTATGCATCTGCTCATGCAAACTTTGACGCACCTTAAGGAGCAGGCATCTGCAGCCAATGTTGACGAGGAGTAAGAAGTGGAGGGAATCCTTGATGACATTCAGCCATTGTCTGCTCAGGGACCTCTCCTGGACGAGGAGGAGGATGATGATGGGGATGATTACTTAGGGGAGGAGGATGCATCTCGTGGGTCAAGTGAAAATGTTGGCGTGGCAAGGTCTGGTACAGGGTTTGTGCGTGACTGGAGGGATGTGGATTTGCCAGAAAGTGCTCCTCCACCCAGCACTCGCAGTGCATCATTGACACCGGGAACATTGGCCCACATGTCAGATTATGCCTTGCAGATCCTGAAAAGGGACCCACGCATTGCTAATATGATGAACGATGACGACTACTGGTTGGCCAGCATCCTGGATCCACGCTATAAAGGCAAATTACAAAACTTCATGCCACAGGAGAACCTTTACCTAATATTGGCTACTAAACAAGCAACTCTGGTTAACCGGTTGGTTGAGGCATTCCCAGCACACAGCAGCGGTGATGGTTCTCACACGAGCCATACGGGCCCAAGGCAGCTTGGCAGAGGTGTTCGTGGTGCACACAGCAGAAGTGGCGTTGGAGACAGGGGTTTCATGACAATGTTGTGGACTGATTTTTCACGGACCGCTCACACAACTGTTAATACAGCAGCGATGGAAAGTGACAGGAGACAGCAGTTGTCAACTATGGTTAACAACTACTTTTCCTCCCATATCGATGTTCTCCCGCACAGGTCATTCCCCTTTGACTATTGGGCCGCTAAACTGGACACCTGGCCTGAAATGGCACAATATGCCTTACAGGAGCTCGCTTGCCCAGCTGCAAGTGTGCTATCGGAAAGAGTCTTCAGTGCAGCTGGATCAATCCTGACAGAAAAAAGGACCCGTCTGTCAACCCAAAATGTGGATGATCTAACCTTCATTAAAATGAACCATGCATGGGTTTCCAAGGATGCTGTCCTACCTTCCCTTGATGACACATAGGTTACCAGAAAAATGGCTTGCTTTGGTCCTCCTCCTATTCCGCGAACTTGACCTATTTCGCCTTTTGCAACAGCTGAATGACCCACATCTACATATGCCACTTTGTAAACCTCCCTAAGCCCTAAGTGGGCGCCCCCCAATGGCCCGGGTCACCACCTAGCGCACAAAACCGTGCGAGTGCCGTTGTCCTGGACAGGTGGGTAGGCTGACTCTTGGGCGCGGGCACTGGAATAGGGTGACTCATAGTGCAATCAAGTGTCTCTGACAGTGGTGGTGCACACCCGCCGTCAGACACACCGCCGTACTATGAGGGGCCTAGTGCCAGTACCGACGCCCACGAGTGTGCCCCCCTTGCTTGGGCAGGGCCCCAGCATTTGCAATGTTTACCTCTCCCTGCTCCTCCGCTGTTTAGTCTGTGCTGTCAAATCCTTCACTGGGACTGCCACTACAAATTGATTGAACTGAAAGATGATGGTTAAGATGTAGCTATGCCCTGTCCTGCTGGCCGGGCTCTAGCTCCAGATGATCAGTGGCTTCCATTTCTTATGGACGTCGACTCACAATTACATGCAGTGGTGGTTTATCATCAGCTTTCACAGTTTTCCTACTCACAAACGTGTTACATTCCGGCGCACATTTCAAAATGTGCCCTCTCATGCCAATCAAATAGAATCGCCTACGGCCTGTGGCTTCTGTCTTTTGCACTCCAAAGTTACGTGACAGATCATGATAGCCAGTGAGCACCATGTTTACATCGCTCCCTGTGATAAAAATTGGATTGAGATGAGTAACAGTGATGGAATCAACGGAAGTGCGATACAGCAAGACTTTATTCACAAAAAAATGTTTTCACTGTCTCAACACACAAATTAATTGAAGGTCAGCATCGCCTATAAGAATTGTGACGGAAGTTTTTCCCGTGAATAATAATTCCTAGATTTCTGCAATCAATAGCCTTTATGTCACTAATTGTATGCATCTCATTTCCTATTGCGGAGAGGCTGGACTGTATTACTGAGACAGAAATATATATGAAGATTTAAAAATAACACCAAAAGTATATAGTTGTGTACGCCTCAAATGCATTTCCTTTTTTCCACTTTTTAGATTGCTGTGTAATCCATACTGAGAACACGGAGATTTTACATGTTTAAACTATGCTATATATACCTGCTATCCAGTGATAAAGTACCCTTTCTCAACTTTGTACAATCTGGTCAAATCCATACTGGGCCTGAGAACATCTGAGTCTGCCTCCTGATCTATAGACATATATTTTTAATGTGTAAACTAGGCTACATATATACATGTTATCCGGTGAAACTGTACCCTTTATCAACTTTCTACAATGTTGTTGAATCCATACTGGGCCTGAGAACGGCTGCCGAGCAGTTAAGCAAGTTACAGCACCTGTGGTTTGGACACGTAATTTTTTCAGGAATGACGGTTAGGCCTAACTCTGGAATTGCGGTTGACCTGAACTTACTGGGAAATCATCGTTCGCGGGGAATAATCTGAATCCCAGATCCCCATCACTAACGGAGTTCAGCAGGTTATCTGCACCTGTAAGTGACAAAAGCTGGTCCTTTCAGTGTAGCGTGCATGCAGCCCCAGACATGTACTGGAATGCTAGACCTGTTATTGCTCGATCTCACGTGCCACAGCCTCGTGTATCCCTCTAGTAAGCTTGACGCGTACCGCGGGGCCATGCCGGCGTCTCGGTCGTTAACGGAATAAAGCTGAGAAATCGCTAGCACAACTACAAATGGACATACCACACCACACACAGAATCGACAAAGCTTGCAATCTATCCATCTTTTCTGTAGCTTGTATGGTAGTGGTTTCCCGGGTGCAGTCCAATTAAGCCACAGGCTCCACTCCTGGTGGTGCCCTTTTGGACATTCCTTTTGTTAAGGGGAGAATATATGGCACATTAATATATACAAGAATCAAAACTGTACCACTATATAGACGCTTTTAGGATCATGTTGCTTTAAGATATTTCTGATTTTCTGCTGAATTATTTCTGTGTAGGACCCACCTAGGCTTCATGTAATACCGCAATACTGGGTGGACAAGGGTGGATCGGGCTAAAGAACAATACTTATGTACACGGTGATTATGTAGCATATGAGAACAGTAAACAGTAACTCAGAAACGTACATAGTGATATGTAGCGGCATGGGAACGGTAAATAGTAACTTAGAAATGTACCCATGATGTAATAACACAAACTCTGTATAAAAGCTGTTCATTTTTGGATTAAAGACAGAGAAGAATCATACTGACACGATACACCTTGTCTTGTGTATTCTTTTCTCCGTGCACGTACAATCTCTACCAAAGATCCAATTTGGCCACAGACAATTAAGATGGGCCACACCCTAGTGCGGCAGAATCAACAGTTGGCGCTCAAAACGTGGGGCTCAGGACGATACCAGACGATCACAGCCGCAACAAAATCTCCCCCAGGACGGACGTCTTTCCAGCAGGACGAGGCTGCAGCTCGAGACCAGGTGAGAAAATATATCATCTTACCTACCCTTCTGTATTCACGTCCGGCTGGGAGGAGATAGTTGGCTGTCTTCTCTGAACCCTTAAACTGACCACGTTTGAAAGTCCTGAGCCTACGAACCCGGTCAGATATATATAATTCCTTAATTGTCTGTGTGTATTATCCGGTCTAACCAATTCGGAGGGTGTGTCTAGAATCCATCTAGTATCTGAAGCTATTTCATACTGCACTAGGGCTACTAGAAACAAAACAGAGCAGAGTACAAAGGGGGTGTTCACACTGGGTTATCACCCTGGTTCCGACCTTAGACGGTCGAAGAAGTTATATATAGGTATATATATCATACAGTGGGGCAAAAAAGTATTTAGTCAGTCAGCAATAGTGCAAGTTCCACCACTTAAAAAGATGAGAGGCGTCTGTAATTTACATCATAGGTAGACCTCAACTATGGGAGACAAACTGAGAAAAAAAAATCCAGAAAATCACATTGTCTGTTTTTTTTTTCATTTTATTTACATATTATGGTGGAAAATAAGTATTTGGTCAGAAACAAGCAATCAAGATTTCTGGCTCTCACAGACCTGTAACTTCTTCTTTAAGAGTCTCCTCTTTCCTCCACTCATTACCTGTAGTAATGGCACCTGTTTAAACTTGTTATCAGTATAAAAAGACACCTTTGCACACCCTCAAACAGTCTGACTCCAAACTCCACTATGGTGAAGACCAAAGAGCTGTCAAAGGACACCAGAAACAAAATTGTAGCCCTGCACCAGGCTGGGAAGACTGAATCTGCAATAGCCAACCAGCTTGGAGTGAAGAAATCAACTGTGGGAGCAATAATTAGAAAATGGAAGACATACAAGACCACTGATAATCTCCCTCGATCTGGTGCTCCACGCAAAATCCCACCCCGTGGGGTCAGAATGATCACAAGAACGGTGAGCAAAAATCCCAGAACCACGCGGGGGGACCTAGTGAATGAACTGCAGAGAGCTGGGACCAATGTAACAAGGCCTACCATAAGTAACACACTACGCCACCATGGACTCAGATCCCGCAGTGCCAGACGTGTCCCACTGCTTAAGCCTGTACATGTCCGGGCCTGTCTGAAGTTTGCTAGAGAGCATTTGGATGATCCAGAGGAGTTTTGGGAGAATGTCCTATGGTCTGATGAAACCAAACTGGAACTGTTTGGTAGAAACACAACTTGTCGTGTTTGGAGGAAAAAGAATACCAAGTTGCATCCATCAAACACCATACCTACTGTAAAGCATGGTGGTGGAAACATCATGCTTTGGGGCTGTTTCTCTGCAAAGGGGCCAGGACGACTGATCCGGGTACATGAAAGAATGAATGGGGCCATGTA
Source organism: Dendrobates tinctorius (assembly GCF_039654945.1). Taxonomy (NCBI): domain Eukaryota; kingdom Metazoa; phylum Chordata; class Amphibia; order Anura; family Dendrobatidae; genus Dendrobates; species Dendrobates tinctorius. Next base: position 31,713,199 of record NW_027361917.1, read on the forward strand.
TCGTGAGATTTTGAGTGAAAACCTCCTTCCACCAGCAAGGGCATTGAAGATGAAACGTGGCTGGGTCTTTCAACATGACAATGATCCAAAGCACACCGCCAGGGCAACGAAGGAGTGGCTTCGTAAGAAGCATTTCAAGGTCCTGGAGTGGCCTAGCCAGTCTCCAGATCTCAACTCTATAGAAAACCTTTGGAGGGAGTTGAAAGTCCGTGTTGCCAAGCGAAAAGCCAAAAACATCGCTGCTCTAGAGGAGATCTGCATGGAGGAATGGGCCAACATACCAACAACAGTGTGTGGCAACCTTGTGAAGACTTACAGAAAACGTTTGACCTCTGTCATTGCCAACAAAGGATATATCACAAAGTATTGAGATGAAATTTTGTTTCTGACCAAATACTTATTTTCCACCATAATATGCAAATAAAATGAAAAAAAACAGAATGTGATTTTCTGGATTTTTTTTTTCTCAGTTTGTCTCCCATAGTTGAGGTCTACCTATGATGTAAATTACAGACGCCTCTCATCTTTTTAAGTGGTGGAACTTGCACTATTGCTGACTGACTAAATACTTTTTTGCCCCACTGTATATATACACATATAGGTGCTCACGTCCGGCCATACGCCCACAGTATAAACTGGGCCCGGTGACGTGAATGACACGGTAATTTTTAAGGAAAGAGGTGATTACTAATTTTTCCCCCTCTGCTGAACTATCAACCACCTATTTATAGGTGATTACCACTATTTACTATACCTAAAGTGACAAAAGCCCAGCCCTAGTTGCCTTGGTAACAAAAGAACAGTGAAAGGGTTAAGGAATACATTGATTATTGTATTACTATTCATAATAGTTTTTATGTTCTGAAGTATTGATGCATTGTTGACACACGCCTGTCCGCAGCTCTCATACTGCATATCCTGCCATACTGGTTATACTGGTTAGACTGCTACTTCAGCTGCATTTTCTGAATCCAAAGTGTTTAACAATCACGCTACATTATCTGTACTCAGCCCGGAGGATATAAAATATAGAGTGTAATAAGTTGTTTTATAGTACACACACATATACACAGTAACCCTTCAAGCACATTTATAATTACGGCAATCTAAAAAAGTTTATGAGATTCTTTTGCTAAAAATACAGTGGTTGACAATTAAGTTATAAACATGGGTCATAGCGAGTCTAAGACTAATTATTTTTCTGCTCAAGAGGTAGTGGCACAAAGAGAAGGCAAACAGTATGTTAAAAATGCAAAACTCCTCCTGAAGCTTATAGGGTCTACAACCCGGGGGGGGGAGACTTGATGAGACAGAGTGGAAAAACACTTTAATTACCAAGATAGAATTATTACGTGACAAAAAGGTACTGAGGGATGCAGAAGCGTGGCATCATACCGCTAGAGAAATTAAGAGACAAATGTGGGTTGAAGAATGTGATTCTGCCACTGGTGAATATATGTACAAGCCACCTCTTGATAAAATGACTCCGGCTTTGGCAGCTGCACCTGCACCATATAAACCACCTCCGTATAATCCAGGGGGGTGGACATGTGCAGTCTGTCAAAATCAGAACCCAGATTGGAGGGACACATGTGCCGTTTGTGGGCCACCGCGCCCACGCAAACCTACAGTTGGAGGCACCTCCTTGTACCCAGTCCTCAACGCAGATGGCACACCTCATGTCCCAGAGGCCGTCTTGAGGCAAGCCACACCCACCCATCATCCCGCAGCCATTTTATGTAAGGGCACACGTCCATCCCACCCACCTCTAAGTGGTTCACGGTGATTGACCTAGCAAATGCATTTTTCAGTGTACCTCTACATCCTGATTGTCAGTATCTGTTTGCTTTTACACACGAGGGTCGGCAATATGCCTGGACTGTGATGCCTCAAGGGGCACAAAATAGCCCCTCTATGTTCACCCAAGCCATGATGACTGTCCTGGACCCCTGGAAGATAACACATCCCACTGTTGTTCTCCTACAGTATGTGGATGACCTCCTCCTCTGTGTTGACACACTGGCAGAAGCCCAGACGGAGTCCATCTCCTTACTACAGTTCTTGGCACATAATGGATGTAAAGCATCGAAGGACAAACTACAGTTTTGCAAGGAAAGAGTGGTATTTTTGGGACACTGTATTTCCCACCAAACCAAACACCTGACTGAAGACAGGAAAACGGCTGTACGGAATATACCCTTGCCAACCAAGCCCCCACAGCTGCAGACCTTCCTTGGCCTTGTCTCCTATTGCCGTCCCTGGATCCTCGATGCCTCTCTGCACATGCAACCTCTGTATGACTGCCTCAAGGTAGATCCCTTCAGCCTGACCAAGGAAGCCTTTGATGGATTCTACATGCTAAAGACTGCCATCACATCCTCTCCTGCCCTAGGACTACCAGACTACAACAAACTATTTTGCCTGTTCGTCATGGAGAAAAAAGGCCATGCAACTGGAGTCCTGACGCAGCTCCATGGAGGTAGACAGCGCCCTCTTGGGTATTACTCCGCCAGACTGGACCCAGTGGCTCGTGGAGCCCCAACTTGCATGAGAGCTGTGTTTGCAACCCACCTACTCCTGGACAAGACATCTGATGTCATACTGGGTCACCAGCTGAAGATCATGGCACCTCATGACATTACTGCCATCCTGGCCCAGACACAGCCAAAGCACCTGTCTGCCGCCCGCCACTTACGTCTCCAATGCTCCCTTATGCTTCCAGACAACGTTACCATCTCCAGGTGTGCTGTTCTTAACCCAGCCACTCTCCTACCCCTGCCAGGGGGAGAAGAGAATGAAGACCACATCTCTGACACATCAGTGGAAGAGGTAGTCGACTCTGAAATGGCCCAACATGATTGTCTCACCCTGATGAGACAGGAAACCTCCGGGTTTGATTCAGTCACAGATGCTCCTTTGGAAAACCCGGACCTGACGCTCTTTGTGGATGGATCACGGTATGCAGACCAAGAAGGCCGGTTTCACACGGGTATGGCAGTAGTTACAGAAGATACTGTGCTACTAGCACAACCATTACCCCCATCCGTCTCTGCCCAGGAAGCGGAACTGCGAGCCTTGACAGAAGCATGCAAGATGTCTGCCCAACGCACAGCCACAATATACACTGACTCACGCTACGCTCATGGTGTTTGTCATGACTATGGACCAATCTGGAGAGCAAGAGACTTCATCACATCCAATGGAACGCCTGTCAGACACCACAAAGCCATACAAGGATTAATGGAGTCTTTATTGATGCCAGAAAGAGTTGCGGTGGTCAAAGTAAAAGCACACACTGGAGGAACTTCAAGGGAAGCAGTGGGAAACAGACTGGCTGATGTCACAGCAAAAGAAGCAGCTTTACTACCACTTGACCCAGAAGCAGTTCATCTTTTCTCTCTCAAGGACTCAGTAGCAGAGGAAAAGAAGGAGCCCTGGGAGATGACACTCTCTACACTTCAGAAACAGGCATCCAAGGAAGAGAAGGACCAATGGACCCTGGATGGAGCCACAGAAGATGCAAGACATCTGATGATGAACAAAGGAAAGCCCTGCTGACCCAGAGTCCTCTACCCTATGGTGGCTAAATGGGCTCATGGCACAACTCACGAGTCCAAGGTCAAGATGCACAACCTTGTCCGCCAGTACTACCATGCACCAGGCTTTTCAACAGTAGCCGCCAACATCACAAAAGGGTGTCTTGTCTGTGCCCGATGCAACCCAGGAAAAACGGAAAAGGCACCCCAGAAATGCACACCCAGACCCCTATACCCTTTCCAGCGCATACAGATTGATCACATACAAATGCCACACTCAGGGGGTTTTGAGTATGCCTTAGTAGTGATAGACATATTCTCAGGGTGGCCAGAAGCCTTCCCTGTCAAGAACCAATCAGCAAGAACCACTGCTAGGAAACTTCTCTCCGAGATAGTGTGCAGGTATGGGCTCCCAGAGACCATAGAAAGTGATCAAGGGCCCGCATTCACGGCCAACCTCACAAAGGAGATATGGGAGGCCCTCGGAACCGAGTTGGCCCTACACACTCCATATCACCCACAGAGCAGTGGCAAGGTTGAGAGGTTGAATGGGACATTGAAGTGTAAAATGCTCAAAGCTGCACAGGAGACAGGAAGACCGTGGCATGAGAGTCTTCCCCTTGCGCTGTTCAGCATCAGACATACACCTGCTGGTCCCACCAAGCTTAGTCCATACGAGATCCTGTTTGGTAGTGCTCCCAGACTAGGACTATATTTCCCACAACAGCTGTCTATGCAGTATGACACTTTGACAAAGTTTGTGATTGAATTAACTAAGCACTTAACTAAAATACATTCTCGAGTTTTCTCATCCATCCCAGATCCACAGGACTTAGAAGGAACCCATGAGATCCAGCCCGGTGATTGGGTCCTCACTAAGAGATTCAACAGACGTACCTTGGAACCCAGATACGACGGCCCATACCAGGTCCTGCTGACTACTACCACAGCTGTCAAGCTTGAGGGCAAGCCCACATGGATCCACGCTTCACACTGCAAGAAGGTCCCAGATCCAGAGGCCAGTGGCGACCGCCACTCTTCATCCGCCTGATACTTATCCTTTACTTAATTCACCCTGTAGCCAGCCTCCAAGGGACAATGACTCATGAGGAGGGTATGGTGACTTTCTGGTATAATGTTTCCACCCCCAGGGTAACATATCAATTTGACTATTGCCTTATAGTAGACTGCCCAGGCCCCATGGGACAGTTTGATATTTGGTTAGGTACCCAATTCATCTGTGTCACCACAGCTGAAAGGGGGGAAGGGTCAAACTGTGAGGATTGGGCTCTTGTTGGATGGAACACCGGTGAACATGATTGGGGTTATCGACCACTCCCAGCCTTAGAGCGAAGGGCCAAATGGGGAGCCAGCCTATTATCCCGCATGACTCTGACTAAAGCCCCTTTTAAAGGCCAGAGAGCCTTTCCAGGCTTACCCATCCCTGCCACCCACTGTCCCAGGGAGGGATGCATAATTCTCTACCTTACTATTGACAACCCCTCAGAGAATGACCAAGGGTTGTACGTACTAGGCTCAAGTACAAAAGCTGGTAGAGCCGGGGAGGGTGACAACATGGGTAAATTCCGATTAAGAAACCTTGAATCCAGACCACCAATTGAAGGGATAGATGAACCAGTACCAGGAGCCAAGTTCCTATTAGATTTAACATATGAAGAAGAACTTGCCATAGAAACAGGGTTTTCTGACTCCAATATCTGGCTCGAGTGGGTGAGATATACTGCCACTAGTGCAAATCGCTCCTCATGTGTAGCTTGCACCACCGCCAGACCCCATTTAGGCACAGTACCTTTCCCAATTAACCCCTGGGTGGATGAGAAGGGATTCCTGTGTACTCTATCTCTATACATGGATAATCAATCAGGTGATTCACAGAAATGCCAATCCATAGCCCACCTATACCCACCTCACCAAAATACCGAACCAACTGGTCATGGGATCACCCCCTACCCAGGTAACTACACCTGCTTCCAACGAGATGCCCCTGGTAGACAAGTGAACAACCTACCATCTAATTACTGTAATAATCAAGTCATTCGGGTCCAGGAAGGTAGCCTATATAATGACTCCTTGTTAGTAGGCCAAATTTATCAATTGCCCGATGTATATTGGTTATGTGGGGACATGAAGATCAGGCCAAGACTCACTGTTCCGTGGAAAGGACAGTGTACTATAGTAAAAGCCCTTATGCCCTTCCATATATTTGATTTAGGATCAAGTACTCCAAGAAAAGCATCTGCCAAAAAGGGTAAAAAGGGAACTCCAAGGTTCTTTTGACCCCCATATTTACATAGATTCCATTGGGGTTCCACAGGGGGTACCTAATGAGTTCAAAGCCAGAAATGAGATAGCAGCTGGTTTTGAATCAATTATTCCCATGATTGGGGTAAACAAGAATGTAAAATGGATAAACTACTTATACTATAATCAGCAGAGGTTTGTTAATTTTACTAGAGATGCCATACGGGGACTTATTGAACAATTAGGCCCCACATCCATCATGGCCTTCCAGAACAGGATGGCCTTAGACATGATCCTAGCAGAAAAAGGCGGAGTCTGCAAAATGATAGGTTCCAGTTGCTGTACTTATATACTGAACAATACCGCCCCCTCTGGGAGCATATCCAGAGCACTTAAAGGCCTTACTGACCTATCAGAAGAGTTAGCTCAAAACTCTGGAAAAAATGATCAATGGGATACCTGGTTTGGGTGGTGGGATGGCTGGCAAAGATCACTCACAAAGTTTGGAATAGCTATTCTATGTGTTTTAATTATTTTAGCCTTAATTCTATGCTGCTTAGTTCCATGCCTTAAGAAAATGATGATGAATACTATGGAAACCACAGTGATGACCATGCATGCCGATTTTGAAGATCCCCTGTATGAAAAATGTCCCGATGAAAACATGCAAGCACCACCTCCGGAATATGCCTGCCTGAAGCAAGCCAACGAGGGAAAGTTCAGGATCTGACTTCCTCCTGTGCAAAGTCCGTTAGGAGGGGGTCCATCTACTAGAGATGGGTCGTCTCGTATATACGGTGAAGATTAGTTAGTTAGGTTCCAGCATTGTTGAGATAGGTAGGCCCGGAGGACAGATCGATAGGTTCGACGAGATTAGGATTTTGATTTTGCATATCTCCAAAGGAGGGACTGTTAAGGGGAGAATATATGGCACATGAATATATACAAGAATCAAAACTGTACCACTATATAGACACTTTTAGGATCATGTTGCTTTAAGATATTTTTGATTTTCTGCTGAATTATTTCTGTGTAGGACCCACCTAGGCTTCATGTAATACCGGAATACTGGGTGGACAAGGGTGGATCGGGCTAAAGAACAATACTTATGTACACGGTGATTATGTAGCATATGAGAACAGTAAACAGTAACTCAGAAACGTACATAGTGATATGTAGCGGCATGGGAACGGTAAATAGTAACTTAGAAATGTACCCATGATGTAATAACACAAACTCTGTATAAAAGCTGTTCATTTTTGGATTAAAGACAGAGAAGAATCATACTGACACGATACACCTTGTCTTGTGTATTCTTTTCTCCGTGCACGTACAATCTCTACCAAAGATCCAATTTGGCCACAGACAATTAAGACGGGCCACACCCTAGTGCGGCAGAATCAACACTTTAAGGTTCAGCTTTGCAATCATACTGCCCCCGGAATCCAAAAACTTTGCCTTCAGGGACGCTGTTTGGAGGTTCGTGGGAATAACGCCGCCCGATCAGCAGTCGGCATATGGGTCGCCCTCCCAGGGCTGTGGGGTACTCGGTACCGGGCCGGTGTCGGTGGGATGTGTCACAGCAGCGGTGACCCGGACGGTGGCCCTGGGCGCCCATGTAAATGGCGTGGTATAATGGTAAAGAGTTTATATAGATAGTTTGATGCCACCTGTGGTGTTCGGCAACATAGATGTTAGGCTGACGCTGCATGCAGATCCTCTGGGACTGATGGTGTTGTGCAGCAAAGATGGTGAAGCTCCCCACAGGTGGAGCTGGAGTCCCAGGGAAGTGTAGATGTAGTGATGGGGGAAAGGCACAGGCAGTGTAGGTGCTGGTACCCAGATGTAGCGGTGCTGGAATAACTGTAGGACACCAGAGCGTGCAGTTCCAAAGCTTTACTCACAGTCTGCAGTTACACAGATGCCTGCCTCCATGCTGTGTCCTCCGGGTCAGGACCTCTGCCAACCTCCGGGACCAGAATGGAAAGCTCCCTTCCAACACTCCGCCAACATGTACCTTCCTGAATGTCTCCTTTCTAGCGCTTGTGGGGGAAGCACTCACAGGACCGTAGTTCACTGAAACGCCTCCTGTCTAACAGATGTTCCTCAGACTTTACTTGTATGGCAGACAGCTGTAGCCTTTTCCTTCTGCCTCGCACACGTCGATGCTGGGGCCTCCGAGCCTTAGGTGGGTACAGAGCATTTATAGTTGCTACTTCCCCCGGTTTCTGCTGCAGGAACGTCAGTGTCCCTACAAACTCGGAGACCGGAATCTGGACCATGCGCTCCAGCTAGGAGTGAGCCTTAACTCTGCTCATCCTCCAGCTCCCCTTCTGACATCCACACACTTCCCCTTCCCTGCACAGAGTGCCCTAACTTACCTCCTCCCGACCACAGAGAGCAGCTCCTCAGGAGTCAGGTTCAGAGGTCTCCCTGCTGGCCTGGAGTAGAAAATGTGTTGTGTGTTGGTTTCACTGCTAGAGAGATCCTTCGTTGCTCCCAAGCTTGACAACACACTCCCTAGGAGGAAGGCAATGCCACAGTGGCGACCGTACTCTTGGGGACGCCACAAATGCACTGAGGCCCAGCCACTGCTGGATGATGCTGCTGGTACATTGACCCAGACCACTACATTCCCCTCGAACTCTACACAGCCAGATTCTGACCCAGAGGAAACTCAGGTTCCCCTTCCCGCATACTATACCACCTTGCACGGTGACAAAGAGGAAGGTGCAGATGAAAGTGCAGGTTCCTTGAGCAGGTGGGGGGCATACTCATGGGTGATGGCACTGCATAGTACGCAAAAGTGTCTCTGCCGGTGGGAGGGCCTAAACAGCCAAGTGCAGTGAGATGGAAGATGGGGACGACAAGGAGTTCAGAGTAGTGCAGGGATTCCCTAGCAAGGAGACTTATGTAATTGTTTTCAATGTTGGGACAGCAATTTTTGGGGAGCACTATACTCTGGTGAATGATATATGGGGCCCATCATACACTGGAGCATTCCAAAGGTGGACATCAGACACTGGAGCAGCATTTACAGGGCCCATAATACACTAGAGCAGTAGAAATGGGGCCCTTTATATATGGAGCATTATTTGGGCCCATAAGACAGTGGAGCTTCATCCATTGGGACCAACATATACTGTAGCATTATGTGGAGCTCATCATATACGGTTTGAAACATTATATGGGAATAATGATTCCGTATGGAGAAATATATGGTCCTCATTACTCTGTATAGCGCACTAAGCGCTGGCCATAATACTGTATGGAGTTATATTCTGTCCGTTTTTGGAGGTATTGGAGAATTTAAAATGGATATCAGTCATGAGATGTAAGAAGTGAAGTATTTTTCATTGTACTATACTGCTATTTCTCTGCCGTATTGGAGCATCATGAGTTGTGGTATGTGTTAAAGGGGCGCTCTTTGGCCCTGGGCCTACGAAAACCTGGAGCCAGCCCTCCCCCCCCCACAGCTGTAGCCAAATAACCCCCATTTTTCAGTGCGTAACTAGTATTATGAAGTTAATTAAGGTTGACAAGCTTCAGTAACAAGAATTTATGCTTTTGGCATTCAAATGGGCACTGTTGGTGTGTTTCCTGTCCTCCTCTCACTGCCGACTTTAATTCTCCATTGACTTACATTGGGTTTCGTGTTTCGGGACGACCCCGACTTTTCCCTATAGTCGGCCGATTTTGCTCGACCCAACTTTTGGAAAAGTCGGGTTTCATGAAACGAAACTCGACCCTAAAAAAACAAAAGTCGCTCAACACTAGTAGTGATTAAATACCGCAGGCTTGAGGAGGGATACATGAAAAACATTAGGAATTCTTAGCGAGGCAGGCAATTTTAACCCCTTCACGACCTTTGACGCCACGTAGGCGTCATGAAAAGTCGTGTCAGAACGACCCATGACGCCTATGTGGCGTCATGACTTTAAAGCCCCCCTGCGGGTCAGGTGACCTAGGTCACTGAAAGGTCACCCGACCCGCAGATACAGGGGGCTTTGTTCTTCGCCACAGGGGGCGTGGCTTCGCCCCCACGTGGCTACGATCGCTCTGATTGGCTGTTAAAAGTGAAACAGCCAATCAGAGCGATAGTAATATTTCATCAATGAAAATTGATGAAATATTACAATCCAGCCATGGCCGATGCTGCTGTAGCATCGGATATGGCTGGAGACACCGATTCCACCCCCCCACCGGCGATCGCCCCCCCGCAACTGAATGACAGCGGCGATCTGCCGCCGCTGTCATCATCTGCCCCCCTCCCATTCCCTCTGCTCCCCGACAGATTCCGATAACCCCCTCACCCCCTCTCACCTCCCCCGGCACCTTCTAAGTCCCCCTGTCGCTCCCAGTGTCCGGCGGGTCCGGTTCATGGGCGCCGCCATCTTAGAAAATGGCGGGCGCATGCGCAGTGCGCCCGCCCGAATCTGCCGGCTGCAGATTCCATTCTTTCATTTTGATCACTCTCACAGTGATCAAAATGAAAGAAAAAGTAAATAAACCCCCCGATTATCACCCCCATAGGTAGGCAGAACTAATAAAATAAAGAAAATATTTTTATTTTTATTTTTCCATTAGGGTTAGGGTTAGGGTTGAAAAGAGGGTTAGGGTTAGGGTTGAAAAGAGGGTTAGGGTTAGGGTTGAAAAGAGGGTTAGGGTTGAAAAGAGGGTTAGGGTTAGGGTTGGAAAGAGGGTTAGGGTTAGGGTTGGAAAGAGGGTTAGGGTTGGAAAGAGGGTTAGGGTTGGAAAGAGGGTTAGGGTTGGAAAGAGGGTTAGGGTTAGGGTTGGAAAGAGGGTTAGGGTTAGGATTGGAAAGAGGGTTAGGGTTGAATTAGGGTTAGGGTTGGAATTAGGGTTAGGGTTGGAATTAGGGTTAGAATTAGGGTTAGGGTTGGAATTAGGGTTAGCGTTGGAATTAGGGTTAGGCTTGTGGTTAGGGATGTGTTAGGGTTAGGGCTGTGGTTAGGGGTGTGTTGGGGTTAGGGTTGGAGTTAGAATTGAGGGGTTTCCACTGTTTAGGCACATCAGGGGGTTGCCAAACGCGACATGGTGCAACCATTGATTCCAGCCAATTTTGCGCTCAAAAAGTCAAACGGTGCTCCCTCCCTTCCAAGCCCTGACGTGTGCCCAAACAGTGGTTTACCCCAACATATGAGGTATCAGCGTACTCAGGAAAAATTGCACAACAACTTTTGGGGACTAATTTCTCGTGTTACCCTTGGGAAAATAAAAAATTGGGGGCTAAAAAATTATTTTTGTGGAAAAAAATGATTTTTTCATTTTCACATCTCTGCATTATAAACTTATGTGAAGCACTTGGGGGGTTCAAAGTGCTCACAACACATCTTACATACGTTCCTTGGAAGATCTAGCTTCCAAAATGGGGTCACTTGTGGGGGTTTCCACTGTTTAGGCACATCAGGGGCTCTTCAAACGTAATGACGACCGCAGACTATTCCATCAAAGTCTGTATTTCAAAACGTCACTACTTCCATTCCGAGCCTTGACGTGCACCCAAACAGTGCCCCCCCCATATGGGGTACCAGCATACTCAGGACAAACTGGACAACAACTTTTGGGGTCCAATTTCTCCTGTTACCCTTGTGAAAATAAAAAATTGCGGGCTAAAAAAATCATTTTTTGAGGAAAAAAAAGATTTTTGATTTTCACGGTTCTGCGTTATAAACTTTTGTGAAGCACTTGGGGGTTCAAAGTGCTCACCACACATCTAGATAAGTTCCTTGGTGGTCTAGTTTCCAAAATGGGGTCACTTGTGGGAGGTTTCCACTGTTTAGGCACATCAGAGGCTCTGCAAACGTAACATGATGCCCGCAGACCATTCGATCAAGTCGGTATTTCAAAACGTCACTACTTCCCTTCCGAGCCCCGACGTGTGCCGAAACAATGGTCCCTCCCCACATATGGGGTATCAGCATACTCAGGACAAACTGGACAACAACTTTTGGGGTCCAATTTCTCCTGTTACCTTTGTGAAAATAAAAAATTGCGAGCTGAAAATTCATTTTTTGAGGAAAAAAAAAGATTTTTTATTTTCATGGCTCTGCGTTACAATCTTCTGTGAAGCACTTCGGGGTTCAAGGTGCTCACCACACATCTAGATAAGTTCCTTGGGGGGTCTAGTTTCCAAAATGGGGTCACTTGTGGGGGGTTTCCACAGTTTAGGTACATCAAGGGCTCTGCAAATGTAACATGATGCCCGCAGACCATTCCATCAAATCTGCATACCAAAACGTCACTACTTCCCTTCCGAGCCCTGACGTGTGCCCATACAGTGGTCATCCCCCACATATGGGGTATCAGCGTACTCAGGACAAACTGGACAACAACTTTTGGGGTCCAATTTCTCCTGTTACCCTTGTGGAAAAAAAATTGCGTGCTAAAATTCATTTTTTTTGAGTGAAAAAAAATGATTTTTTATTTTCACGGCTCTGCATTATAAACTTCTGTGAAGCACTTGGGGGTTCAAGGTGCTCACCACACATCGAGATAAGTTCCTTGGGGGGTCTAGTTTCCAAAATGGGGTCACTTGTGGGGGGTTTCTACTGTTTAGGCACACAGGGGCTCAGCAAATGTAACATGACGCCCGCAGACCATTCCATCAAAGTCAGCATTTCAAAATGTTACTACTTCCCTGCTGAGCCCCAACGTGTGCCCAAACAGTGGTTCCCCCCCACATATGGGGTACCAGCGTACTCAGGACAAACTGGACAACAACTTTTGGGGTCCAATTTATCCTAGTACCCTTGTGAAAATAAAAAATTGCCAACTAAAAAATATTTTTCTAGGAAAAAAAAAGATTTTTTATTTTCACTGCTCTGCATTATAAACTTCTGTGAATCACCTGGGGGTTCAAAGTGCTCACTATGCATCTAGATAAGTTCCTTAGGGGATCTAGTTTCCAAAATGGGGTCACATGTGGGGGAGCTCCAGTGTTTAGGCACACAGCGACTCTCCAAACGCGACATGGCAAGCGCTAAATATTCCAGCATATTTTCTATTCAAAAAGTCAAATGGCACTCCTAAAGGGTTAATAATCTTCTTGAATGTAGTTTTGAGTAGCTTGAGGGGTGCAGTTTTTAGAATGGTGTCACTTTTGGGTATTTTCTGCCATATACACCCCTCAAAGTGACTTCAAATGTGAGGTGGTCCCTAAAAAAAATGGTTTTGTAAATTTTGTTGTAAAAATGAGAAATCACTGGTCAACTTTTAACCCTTATAACTTCCTAACAAAAAAATATTTTGCTTCAAAAATTGTGCTGATGTAAAGTAGACATGTGGGAAATGTTATTTAGTAACTATTTTGTGTCACATAACTCTCTAGTTTAACAGAATAAAAATTCAAAATTTGAAAATTGCGAAATTTTCAAAATTTTCGCCAAATTTCTGATTTTTTCACAAATAAACGCAAAAATTATCGATCTAAATTTACCACTAACATGAAGCCCAATATGTCACGAAAAAACAATCTCAGAATCGCTAGGATGCGTTGAAGCATTCCAGAGTTATTACCTCATAAAGGGACACTGGTCAGAATTGCAAAAAATGGCCAGGTCATTAAGGTCAAAATAGGCTGGGTCATGAAGGGGTTAATTTGTAGGCCATGTCATTGACGCGCTTTAGAATTTCAAAAGGACCGATGAAACGTGGGCCCAACTTATAGGAAGGGACCTTTAGTCTGATATACCGTGAGGATAGCCAGACCCTCTCCCCGGGGGAGTACGGAGGAGCATCCAAACATCTCTTATCGGCGTAATCCTTCATTTTGCGACTGGCTCTCTCAAGGGCCTCCCTGGTGTCCCTCCAAATCTGGGAGAAATCTATCGACACAGCACCCGCCGCCGGTACACCTGAGGTGGGGGAAACGGGAAGGGGGATGCCGGGATGTTGTCCAAAAACCACAAAAAAGGGAGACTTGGTAGAGGCTTCACTGGGATGATTATTGTACGCGAATTCAGCTCACGGAAGAAGGGAAACCCAATCATCTTGGTGCGCGTTGGAAAAATGCCGGAGGTAGGAAGTCAGGACTTCGTTCCACTTGACTCGTTCCACTTGTCCGTTTGACTGGGGATGATAGGCTGACGAAAAATCCAGAGTTATCTTCATCAATCCGCAGAGAGCTCGCCAGAATCGAGAGGTGAATTGGACTCCTCTATCCGAGACAACGTCCTGAGGGAAGCCATGGAGACGGAAGACGTGGAGCAAGAAAATCTTTGCCAACTCGGGGGCAGAAGGCAGACCAGACAATGGAACAAAGTGAGCCATCTTAGAAAACCGATCCACGACCACTAAGATAACCGTACATCTCAAGGAGAGTGGCAGATCGGTGATGAAGTCCATAGCTATGTGGGTCCATTGAGTCGTGGGTATGGGTAATGGGTGTAGGAGCCCATAAGGCCGGGATCGAGGGAACTTGTTCCTGGCACACGAAGGACAGGAAGCGATGAAGTCCAAGACGTCTTTGCGAAGCGATGGCCATCAATAGTGATGGGAGACGAGATAGAGAGTCTTCCTTACTCCAGCGTGTCCTGAAAATTTAGATGAGTGCCCCCAGTGTAAGACCCTAGCCTTGTCCCCACCTTGAACGAAGGTCTTACCGGGTGGTGGAGAAAGTACGCTTAGGGGAGCCACAGTGATAATCTTAGCTGGATTGATGATGTGCGCAGGACCATCCTCACTGTCCACAGGCGAAAAGGAACGAGACAGGGCGTCAGCCTTTACGTTCTTATTCCCTGGCCGGAAGTGGAGTTGAAAATCAAAGTGCCTGAAGAACAAAGACCATCTAGCTTGACGTGGGTTGAGTCTTTGGGCGGTCTGAACATAAGCCAAATTCTTATGATCCGTGAATATGGTAAACGGATGGACAGCACCTTCAAGAAGATGGCGCCACTCTTCGAGGGCGAGTTTAATGGCCAGTAGTTCTCTGTCTCCGATGAAGTAATTACGTTCTGGGGCGAAGACCTTGGAGAAGAACCCACATGTGACCACGCGTCCAGAGGAGGTTTTTTGTAGAAGGACAGCTCCTGCTCCCACAGACGAGGCATCAACCTCCAGGAGGAATGACCTATTGGCATCTGGACGGTGGAGTACCGGAGACTTAGCGAATTCCTGCTTTAAATCTTTAAAAGCGGCTTCAGCATCCAGCGGCCAAGTGTGGGGATTAACCCCTTTGCGAGTGAGAGCCGAGATAGGCTTGACTAAGGAAGAAAAATGCGGGATGAATTGCCTGTAAAAATTGGCGAAGCCCAAAAAACGCTGGATTGCCTTCACTCCTGGGGGACGCGGCCACTTGAGAACGGCAGAGACCTTTTCAGGATCCATCTCCAAGCCAGTACTCGAAACGATGTAGCCAAGGAACGGTAGAGAGGACTGCTCAAAGAGGCATTTCTCCAACTTAGCACATAGGTAATTCTCCCTGAGACGATGTAGAACTTGACGGACATCTCGGCGGTGGGTAGACAAGTCGGGAGAGAAAATCAAGATGTCGTCCAGATAGACCACTACACAGACATAGAGGAGATCTCGAAAGATGTCATTGACGAGTTCTTGGAATACTGCAGGAATGTTGCAAAGTCCAAATGGCATTACTAAGTACTCGTAATGCCCGTCCCGTGTGTTGAATGCGGTTTTTCATTCATCCCCGGACCGTATACGAACTAGATTGTAGGCTCCTCACAGGTCCAGCTTGGTGAAGACTCGTGCTCCTCTCAAGCGATCGAAGAGTTCAGGAATTAATGGAAGCGGGTACTTGTTTTTCACCGTGATGCGGATAAGGCCCCGATAATCAATACACGGATGAAGAGTCCCGTCCTTCTTCTTCACAAAAAAGAAACCTGCTCCAGCAGGCGAGTATGATTTTCGAATGAAGCCTTTGGCTAGGTTCTCTTGGATGTACTCCGACATAGCCTGCGTTTCGGCTAAAGAGAGAGGAAAAATTCTGCCGCGGGGAGGAGTGGCACCAGGAATGAGCTCGATAGGGCAGTCATAAGGTCGGTGAGGTGGAAGAACCTCAGCTTCTTTCTTGTCGAAGGCATCCATGTAGGCCCTATATGCGGGCGGCAAACTAGAGGGACCAGGGAGGAGACGGGGAACACCCATGGGATGCACCGGCTGCAGACACCGAGACCGACAAGAGTCCCCCCAGCACAAAACATTGCTGCTAGGCCAATCTAAAGTGGGCTCATGAAGTCGCAACCAGGGAAGACCAAGGAGAATAGGATGAGAGATACCGGCTAAAACAAAAAACGAGATTTTCTCCTTGTGCAAGGCGCCAATCTGAAGCTCGATCTAGTGCGTAACTAGCTTAACCGTCTTTTGAAAGGGATTACCATCTACAGATGCAAGGACTTGGGGACTCTCAAGGGCCTTCACAGGGACCGAAAATTTGGAAACTACCTTGAGTCTAATAAAATTCCCAGCGGTGCCCGAATCCACGTAGGCTGCCAAGGAGACCCGCTTGCCACCCACATGCAATAGGAAAGATAGAGAAAGGGGTGGAGAGGAATCATGCACACCTAGGGAGGCCTCTGTTACCTGACCTAGGCGGAGAAGTTTTCCGGACGATCTGGACAGGTACGGAGCAAATGAGACCCGCTACCGCAATAGAAACATAGGCCGTAAGAACTTCTCTCCTTGCGTCGCTGTTCGGAGAGCTTCAAGCGATCTACTTGCATAGGCTCGGGTCCTGTTGCAGAGGGAAAAGACCTAGACAGAGGACTGGGTGGTCTGCGAGGAGATGGCAGCGGGCGCGCGAGTCTTCTCTCACGAGCTCGTTCCTGGAACCGCAGATCGATTCGGGTTGCCAAAGAGATTAGATCCTCAAGAGCCGTGGGAGTGTCGCGGCCTGCCAACTCGTCCTTTATACGACCCGAAAGCCCCCTCCAAAATGCTCCCAGCAATGCCTCATTGTTCCAGCCCAAATCGGACGACAGAGTCCGGAATTGAATGGCACATTGCCCCACGGTTAGGGATCCCTGGCATAAGCTGAACAGAGACTCAGTAGTGGAGGCGAGACGACCTGGCTCGTCGAATACGCAACGAAAAGTGTCCAAAAAATTTGACAGGTGGGCAACCAGGGGGTCATCACGCTCCCAGAGGGGGTTTACCCATGTCAAAGTGTCCCCCTCGAGGTGGGAGATTATGAAGGCCACTTTAGACCGATCTGTGGGGTATGCCTGAGGCTGCAACTCGAAGTGGAGGCGACATTGGTTCAGGAAACCTTGGCATAGTTTAGCGTCACCGTTATAGCGGGGTGGTTTGGCCAACCGCAGTAGGGGATGAGGACTAGAAACTGGAGGAGGAGCAGCCACGGCTGCCTGGATCGAGAGTAAGGGGCCATCAACCGAAGCCATGTAGCTGAGGATGTGACTTTGTGCGTCCCGCTGCTGCACTAACTCTTACTGTAAGCCGGCCAGCTGGGCCGCATTACCAGGATCAGAGGTTTGGAGGGCGGAGAGGCGCGCGTCCATCAATTTCATAAAGGACATTATGCGCGTTTGATTCTCTCGTAAAAAAATTAACTCCTTCTGAGTAGCCGTGACTCCAGCGGGGTCCATGGCCTGTGTATCTGTTACGGAATGTGCTTAGGATGGCAAAATAAAGAGAGCAACCCGGAGTGGACCCTCTGGGTCAAGGCTCCAGAGCCCCTGCGGGCGAGCTGGACCAGGTGGAGCCACCCCCTATACAGGGAGTGTTAGAGGCAGGCCCACAAGGGATGAAACCGTGACAGCCGGAGCCAAAGGGACGACTGGGTGAGCACCAGGGGAACTAGGGTGGAGAGTCAGCGGAGCAGCGGTACGGGAGACAGCGGAAGGAGCCAGAGAAATGCAGAGACTTGAAGGGTTCGGAGCTGGTAGTGGTAGAGAGAGAAAAGGGGTAAGAAGGTACACGGACAGGAGGGTCACAGGAGAGCAAGCACACAGAAAGGACAGCAGGGACAACGAGAGGTGAAGGCACCAGAGGCGAGGGAGAACCAGGAATGCCGGAATGGCGAACCCAGAGAGAGACAGCAGAAAACCTAACTCAGCAAGGCAAAGGGAATATGCAGGCCTGAGAGCGTACTGAGCGCTGGCCAAAAGGACAGCGACCCGGGAACGATACACAGGCGTCTTACCTGGGGAGACGCCGGCCAGAAATAGACGATGGGCGCCGCCATGTTGGGGGCGGGGCCACTGCGTCACATGGTGTAGTCAGAGCGCCGGCCACAGCACAGGAGCGTGGGAACGACGTCGGGGAGGCCGGAGGTCAGGATCGGGGATGCGCCGGGAGGTGCGCACAGGACCTTGCAGGTGAGTATCGTGGCGGGCGTGACATCGGGTTTCATGAAACCCGACTCGACCTTAAAAAAGGCAAAGTCGCTCATCTCTATCTACCACATCTCTCCAGTTTTACCTCATTCCCATATTCATAATGGGATTAATATGTCCACTGTCTGACTGAGATATTAAGCCGTGATATTATGCTCTGTCACTAGAGTTGAGCGAAACGGGTCGAAAAATTTCAAAAGTCACCGACTTTTGGCAAAGTCGGGTTTCATGAAACGAAACCCGACCCTAGGATGAGGTCGGCCAGGCCACGAGGTCGGCGACTTACGCGCCAAAGTCGCGTTTCAAAAGTTTGTTTTGCGCTCTTTTTCAGCCAATCAGGATCCACGGACACTGTGGGCAACGTGATGACATAGGCAGGGGTCACCACCATCTTTCAGAAGGGCATGCAAGTGATTGGCTTGCTTTGGTGGGCGTCTCAGGGGTTATAAAAGGGCGTGCACGCCGACTGCCATCTTACTTCTGCCGATCTTAGCATAGGGAGAGGTTGCTGCTGCTGATTCTGTAGGGAGAGCGTTAGGCAGGGAAGAAGAAAAAAAAACTGCTTCTGCTGCTAGCGATATTGCCTGTACAACACACCAGTCACTGTGTGTGTGCAGTGCAAGGGGAGGCTATATGGTGGTGGATCAGCGGTGTTGGTTGTTAGGCTGCCTTCTAAGGCTTCCTGACAGCTGCATTGCTGTTTACCCACTGCTCTGCAAACTGCTTTTTTAAAAGCAATCCCAATTTTTTTTTTTGTCCTGCTTGAGGTACTGAGCGTGCATTTTTTCACACCATACAGCGGTGTACGCTCCTCACACAGTACCGTGTAACGGCTGTTATCACAGCCACAGTGAAGCTATCTGTGTGTCACTCTGTGAGAATAAGTCGAGGACATGTTCCGTTCTTACAGACCTGCACCTACTAGTTTTGTCTAGCTTTCAAACAGTTAAATATATTTGCTGTTTGATCACATTCAAAACTATAGAGAGACAGCGTGTGTCAGTCCGTATACTTAAAAAACACGGAGCTTGACAATTTTACGTACACCGGACAGCCGTGTACGTGCACGCTCTTCTCAGTACCGTGTAACGGCTGTTATCACGGCCACAGTGAAGCTATCTGTGTGTCACTGTGGAAGGATAAGTGGAGGACTTGTTCCGTTCTTACAGACCTACACTCTAGGGAGATTCCTATTCTGCCCAATTCTACATACACCTTGTAGTTTGTGATACACTAGCCAATTTCTGCCTGTGACATAGCGCTCTGATATTCAGTGGGCCTCACACTATCCAAAAGTGTCCAGTGTCCACTAGTGTGTGCAGAAATTCAAAATCTCCCTTATCCTGTAGTCACTTTTTTCACACCTGTGCCATCGAGCCTGTGACATAGCGCTCTGATATTCAGTGGACCTCACACAATCCAAAAGTGTCCAGTGTCCACTAGTGTGTGCAGAAATTCAAAATCTCCCTTATCCTGTAGTCACTTTTTTCACACCTGTGCCATCGAGCCTGTGACATAGCGCTCTGATATTCAGTGGGCCTCACACAATCCAAAAGTGTCCAGTGTCCACTAGTGTGTGCAGAAATTCAAAATCTCCCTTATCCTGTAGTCACTTTTTTCACACCTGTGCCATCGAGTCTGTGACATAGCGCTCTGATATTCAGTGGGCCTCACACAATCCATAAGTGTCCAGTGTCCACAAGTGTGTGCAGAAATTCAAAATCTCTGTGATCCTGTAGTCACTTTTTTCACACCTGTGCCATCGAGCCTGTGACATAGCGCTCTGATATTCAGTGGGCCTCACACAATCCAAAAGTGTCCAGTGTCCACTAGTGTGTGCAGAAATTCAAAATCTCCCTTATCCTGTAGTCACTTTTTTCACACCTGTGCCATCGAGCCTGTGACATAGCGCTCTGATATTCAGTGGGCCTCACACAATCCAAAAGTGTCCAGTGTCCACTAGTGTGTGCAGAAATTCAAAATCTCCCTTATCCTGTAGTCACTTTTTTCACACCTGTGCCATCGAGCCTGTGACATAGCGCTGTGATATTCAGTGGGCCTCACACAATCCATAAGTGTCCAGTGTCCACAAGTGTGTGCAGAAATTCAAAATCTCCCCTGTCCTATAGACACCTTGTACCTTGTTTTACATTACTATATAGTTTGTTGGATTTTGTCTACATTTCTACAAAAAATGAGGAAGGCTGGTGGAAGAGGCCGTGGAATTTGGCGGGGGTTGGCAGCTGGTAATGATGGTGTTGGTGGTGGATCTGATGGTAGTGGCAAGAGCAAAATAGGACCGAATGCAGGAGGTGTTGAGCCTGCGTCATCGTCTGGCTCCATAAGGCTTCGAAGGCTTAGTTTTCTAGGAGTTGGCAAACCGCTTTTAAAGCCAGAGCATCAGGAAAAAGTTTTGTCTTACATTGCTGACTCAGCCTCCAGCTCTATCGCCTCCTTTTCTGAAGTTGTAAAAAGTAAAAGCACTGAGTCGTCATTGGAGGCTCATGTTCATGAACCACACCTTTCCTTGTGTCTTTCACCCCACCAAGATTGAAGGATGATGCAGGCCATACTACTGATTACTCCATGGAGCTGTTTTCACATACCATGCCTGGATTATCAAGTGAAATGATGAATTACCCAGGCCAAGATGAATCTGACATGGAGTGCACTGATGCACAGCCGCTGATAGATGATTCTGCTGGTACATTCACTCAGAGCACTACATTGTCCTCGCAGTGTACAGAGCCAGATTCTGACCCTGATGAGACTCAGGTGCCCCTTCCCGCACACTATACCACCATACACGGTGACACAGAGGAAAGTGCACATGACATTGAAGAGGAGGTGATGGATGACCCAGTTGTTGACCCAGATTGGCATCCATTGGGGGAAGAGGATGCTGCTTCCAATAGCTCAGATGAGGAGCATCCACAGCAGACATCGACATCGCAACAGGTGTTATCTGGCAGGCCCGGAGCACTCCAAAGACAGGTTCCAAAAATCAAAAGAGTTGCTGGACAGCTTGTCCAGAGGGTCAAAAGATCACAGAGTGCTAGGCCGCAAAATGTCTGCCAAAGTAGGAAGAGTGCAGAGTGGCACTTTTTTGAACAAAATCCTCATGATCAGGCCAAGGTTATCTGTAAGAAGTGCGCAAAGACCTTTAGCCGAGGGAAAAATCTGAAAAATTTGAATACCAGCTGCATGCTTAGACATTTAACCAGCATGCACTTGCAAGCGTGGACACAACACCAAACCTCAAGTGCCACATGTGCAACTGATCACAAAGAAGGTAGTCAACAACGCTACATTGTTTCCCCCACTGTAAGCCCACCGGTTAGCACAGCAGCAAATGTTGAGGTGTCGTTGCAAGGCCACAGCAGTCAGGGAATCCCACTGTTATATCAACGAAATACTGAATCTAGGCCATCAGAAAGAACACCAACTCCATCACCATCATCAACCCTCTCTCAGTCCGCCCTGTCCACCGCTACTTCCACCATATGCAGCTCTCAAGTCCAGCTCACCCTCCCAGACACTATGAGTAGGTCAAGAAAGTACTCAGTCTCTCATCCGCGTACACTGGGTTTGAACGCCCACATTGCCAAACTAATCTCGTTTGAGATGATGCCCTATCGGTTGGTGGAAAGCGCAGCTTTCCGCGAACTCATGGCCTATGCAGTACCACGCTATGACCTACCCAGTCGCCACTTCTTCTCTCGCAAAGCCATCCCAGCCCTCCACCATCATGTAAAAGACCGCATTGTCCATGCACTCAAGCAGTCAGTGAGTGGAAAGGTGCACCTCACAACTGATGCATGGTCCATTCGGCATGGCCAGGGCCTTTACGTGTCCATCACTGCGCACTGGGTTAATGTGGTGGATGCAGGGTCCACAGGGGACAGCGGTGGTGGGACAGTGCTGCCTAGCCCACGGTATAGGAAACAGTTGGCTGTAGGCGTTCGACCATCCTCCTCCTCCACCTCCTCCAGAAGCGAAAGCTCGTCCACAGAGCGCAGTCGTACGAGCACTCCATCTGCAGCTGCAACTGTTGCACACGTGGTGTCCCCCTATCGAGCAGCTAGTGGAAGGCGTCACCAGGCTGTGTGGCAGATGATGTGTTTGGGCGACAAACACACCGCCGAGGTGCTGGCCGAGTACTTGAAGCGACAAACTGAGTCATGGCTGGGCAGTGTACATCTTGAGGCAGGCAAGGTAGTTAGTGATAACGGCTGTAATTTTGTGGCAGCCATAGCCCTTTCAAAACTCAGCCACATACCTTGCTTGGCTCACACCTTGAACCTGGTGGTGCAGTGCTTCCTCAAAAATTATCCGGAGTTAACAGCCCTGCTCCATAAGGTGCGAAGACTGTGCGCGCACATCCGCCGGTCGCCTGTACACTCCGTTCGTATGCAGAAGCTGCAGCGATTGCTCCACCTTCCCAACCACCGCCTCATTATCGACATTGCAACAAGGTGGAACTCCACCCTGCACATGGTGGAGCGGCTGTGCGAGCAGAGGCAGGCCATAATGCATTTGTGGGAGGATACACGGCCAGGCACTTTGAGAGCAGACATGGAGTTGACAGGTGTGCAGTGGTCGAAGCTGAAAGACCTCTGTAAAGTCCTTCAGTGTTTTGAGGAATGCACATGGCTGGTAAGCGCAGACGACGCCATCCTAAGCATGAGCATCCCACTTATGCGTCTGCTCATGCAAACTTTGACGCACCTTAAGTAGCAGGCATCTGCAGCCAATGTTGATGAGGAGGAAGAGGAGGAGGGCATCCTTGATGACATTCAGCCATTGTCTGCTCAGGGACCTCTCCTGGACGAGGTGGAGGAAGAAGAGGAGGAGGAGGATGATGATGGGGATGATTACTTAGGGGAGGAGGATGCATCTCGTGGGTCAAGTGAAAAT
The DNA here is from genome assembly GCF_039654945.1 of Dendrobates tinctorius. NCBI lineage: Eukaryota > Metazoa > Chordata > Amphibia > Anura > Dendrobatidae > Dendrobates > Dendrobates tinctorius. Next base: position 31,736,246 of record NW_027361917.1, read on the forward strand.
GTTGGCGTGGCAAGGTCTGGTACAGGATTTGTGCGTGACTGGAGGGATGTGGATTTGCCAGAAAGTGCTCCTCCACCCAGCACTCGCAGTGCATCATTGACACCGGGAACATTGGCCCACATGTCAGATTATGCCTTGCAGATCCTAAAAAGGGACCCCCGCATTGCCAAAATGATGAACGATGACGACTACTGGTTGGCCAGCATCCTGGATCCACGCTATAAAGGCAAATTACAAAACATCATGCCACAGGAGAACCTTGACCTAATATTGGCTAATAAACAAGCAACTCTGGTAAATCGGTTGCTTGAGGCATTCCCAGCACACAGCAGCGGTGATGTTTCTCACACGAGCCGTACGGGCCGGGGGCAGCTTGGCAGAGGTGTTCATGGTGCACACAGCAGAAGTGGCGTTGGAGACAGGGGTTTCATGACAATGTTGTGGACTGATTTTTCAAGTACCGCTCACACAACTGGTAATACTGCATCGATGGAAAGTGACAGGAGACAGCAGTTGTCAACTATGGTTACAAACTACTTTTCCTCCCATATCGATGTTCTCCCACACAGGTCATTCCCCTTTGACTATTGGGCCGCTTAACTGGACACCTGGCCTGAATTGGCACAATATGCCTTACAGGAGCTCGCTTGCCCAGCTGCAAGTGTGCTATCGGAAAGAGTCTTCAGTGCAGCTGGATCAATCCTGACAGAAAAAAGGACCCGTCTGTCAACCCAAAATGTGGATGATCTAACCTTCATTAAAATGAACCATGCATGGGTTTCCAAGGATTTTGTCCCACCTTCCCCTGATGACACATAGGGTGACAGAAAAATGGCTTGCTTTGGTCCACCTCTTCCTGGGACTTGACTTATTTCGCCTTTTGCATCAGCTGAATGTCCAACATCAACATATGCCACTTTCTAAAACTCCCTAACTGTGCTGCCTCCCCCACATGGCCGGGGTCACCACCTAGCGCACGACACCGTGCGATTGCCGTTGCCCTGGACAGGTGGGTAGGCCGACTCTTGGGCGCGGGCACTGGCACAGGGTCCCTCATAGTGCAATCAAGTGTCTCTGATGGTGGTGGTGCACACCCGCCGTCAGACACACCGCCATACTATGAGGGGCCCAGTGCCAGTACCGACGCCCATGAGTGGGCCCCCCTTGCTTGGGCAGGACCCAGAATTTGCAATCTTTACCTCTCCCTGCTCCTCCGCTGTGTAGTCTGGGCCGTCAAATCCATACTGTGCCTGACACCGTCTGAGCCTGCCTCCTGATGTATAGACATATATTTTGAATGTGTACGCTATCCATACATGTTATCCGGGGATACAGTACCCTTTCTCACCTTTGTGCAATCACGTGCAATCCATACTGGGCCTAACAACGTCTGAGCCTGCCTCCTGATGTACAGACATATATTTTGAATGTGTACGCTATCCATACATGTTGTCCGGGGATACGGTACCCTTTCTCACCTTTGTGCAATCACGTGCAAGCCATACTGGGCCTAACACCATCTGAGCCTGCCTCCTGATGTATAGACATATATTTTGAATGTGTACGCTATCCATACATGTTATCCGGGGATACGGTACCCTTTCTCACCTTTGTGCAATCACGTGCAAGCCATACTGGGCCTAACACCATCTGAGCCTGCCTCCTGATGTATAGACATATATTTTGAATGTGTACGCTATCCATACATGTTATCCGCGGATACGGTACCCTTTCTCACCTTTGTGCAATCACGTGCAAGCCATACTGGGCCTAATACCGTCTGAGCCTGCCTCCTGATGTATTGACATATATTTTGAATGTGTACGCTATCCATACATGTTATCCGGGGATACGGTACCCTTTCTCACCTTTGTGCAATCACGTGTAATCCATACTGGGCGTGAGAACGGCTGGCGAGCTGTTAAGCAAGCTACAGCACCTGTGGTTTGCACACGTAAGTTTTTCATTTTTTCAGGAATGACGGTTAGGCCTAATTCCGGAACTGCGGTTGACCTGCACTTACTGGGAAATCATCGTTCGCGGGTAATAATTGTAATCAGTGATCCCCATCACTAATGTTGTTCAGCAGGTTATCTGCACCTGTAAGCGACAAACGCTGGCCTTTTCAGTGTAGCGCACATGCAGCCACGGACATGTAAGGGCATGACACACCAGTTATTGGCCAATCTCATGTGCCAGAGCCTCACGTGTCCCTCTAGTAAACCGGACTCGGACGGCAGGGCATGACGGAGTCTCGTTCGTTAACGGAATTAAGATTGCAATGTGTGCATCTTTTCTGTAGCTGGCATGGTTGAGGTTTCCCAGGTGGAGTCGAATTTAACCGTAGGCTCCACTCCTGGTGGTGCCCTTCTGGACATTCCTTTAAGGTTCAGCTTTGCAACCATACTGCCCACGTAAAACAAACACTTTGCCTTCTTGAACGCTGTTTGGAGGGTCATGACTCGTGGGAATAACGCCGCCCAATCAGTTAACCTGCTAGAGAGATCCTTCGTTGCTCCCAAGCATGACATCACACTCCCTAGGAGGAAGGTAATGCCACTGTGGTGACCGTACTCCTGGGGGCGACACAAGTGCACTGATGCCCAGCCACTGCTCGATGAATCTGCTGGTACATTGACCCAGACCACTACATTCCCCTCGCACGCTACACGGCCTGAATCTGACCCTGATGAAACTCAGGTTACCCTTCCCATATACAGTTCCATCTTACACGGTGACAAAGAGGAAGCTGCAGATGAAAGTGCAGGTTCGGCCCACCCGCCATCAGACACACCACCGTACTATCAGGGGCCCTGTGCCAGTGCCATCGCCAACGAGTGGGCCCCCCCTGCTTGCTCAGGATCACAGCACTTGCAAGGTTGAAATACTGTGCAGTGAGATGGAAGATGGGGACGACGAGGAGTCCAGACTAGTACAGGGATTCCCTAGCGAGGAGACTTATTTGATTGTTTTCAATGTTGGGACTGCAATTTTTGGGGAGCACTATACTCTGGAGAATGATAGATGGGGCCCACCATACACTGGAACATTCCAAAGTGAACATCAGACACTGGAGCAGCATTTACAGGGCCCATTATACACTAGAGCATTAGAAATGGGGCCCATTATGTTTGGAGCATTATTTGGGCCCATAAGACAGTGGAGCTTCATCCATGGGGACCAACATATACTGTAGCATTATGTGGAGCTCATCATATACTGTTTCAAACATTATATGGGACCAATGATTCTGTATGGAGAAATAGATGGGCCTCGTCATGAGATGTAAAAAGTGAAGTATTTTTCATTGTACTATACCGCTATTTCTCTGCCGTATCGGAGCATGATGAGTTGTGGTATGTGTTAAAGGGGCGCTCTTTCGCCCAGGGCACATGAAAACCTGGAGCCAGCCCTACCCCCCCACAACTTTAGCCAAATAACCCCCATTTTTCAGTGCGTAACTTGTATTATGAAGTTAATTAAGGTTGACCAGCTTAAGTAAGAAGAATTGTTGCTTTTGGTGTTCAAATGAGCACTGTAGGTGTGTTTCCTGTCCTCCTCTCACTGCCGACTTTTATTCCCCATTGACTTACATTGGGTTTCGTGTTTCGGGACGACCCCGACTTTTCCCTATAATCGGCCGATCTTGCTCGACCCGACTTTTGGAAAAGTCGGGTTTCACGAAACGAAACTCGACCCTAAAAAACCAAAAGTCGCTCAACTCTATCTGTCACACCTCGGCAATATCACCTCAATGCTGCTCCATCCAGTCATCCTTTGGTGTGTCCTGGTGGCACCTGGCGTTCATCGGGAGCCAAGTCTAAACTCACCATCAGAGGTTCTAGTGAACAGTCAGGTGCTCGCTTACTCACGCCCTTCCACCAACCACGTCCGTGACAATGTGTGGAGGAAAACCACTCTTTGGGCACACAGCAGGACCCGGAAAAAAAGAAGCAAAGTTTGACTTTTTGAACTCAAAATTGGCTGGAATTGAGCATGTTTTGAGGACCACTGATGTTCCTAAACAGTGGAAATCCCCCACTAGTGACACCATTTTAGAAACTAGACCTCTCAATGAACTTTTCTAGATGTGTGGTATCTTGAACGCCCAGGTGCTTTACAGAAGTTTTTAACATAAAGCTAAGAAAATAAAAAAAATCACATTTTTCCAGCAAAATTTTTCTATTAGCCACAAATTTTTTATTTTCTTAAGGGAAACAGGAGTAAATTAACCCCAAAATTTACTGCGCAATTTCTCCTGAGTGTGCCAATACCCCATGTTTGGGTGAAAACTACTTTTAAGGAACAGTGCAAAGCTCACAAAGGAAGATTCATCATATTTGAGTACAGATTTTGCTGGAATGGTTTGAGGGTGTTATGTCACATTATAGGAGTCCCTGCAGTACCAGTACAGCAGAAATCCTGAATAAGTGATGTCATTTTCCAAACTAAGCCTCTCAATGAATTCATCCAAAGGTGCAGTGAGCATGTTGACACCACAGTTGTGTCACAGAAATTTATACTATTGGGCAGTTGAAGAAAGAATAATTGCATTATGCTACATGTAATCGGGAACTACTTTTGATGCATAGTACAAAGCTCAGAAGGTAAGGAGCGCCATATTATAGTGCAGATATTACTATTATGGTTAGACTGTGCCATGACACACTGGGAGAGCCCCTGAGATGCCAGAACAGCAGAACTCCCAATAAGTGACCCCATTTTACAAAACACAGAATTTTATACCATTGGGAAGTGAAGAAAAAATAATTAAATTTTTACATTAAAAAAATGTTTTAGCCTCAGATTTCACATTTTCACATGAGGAAATGGGTAAAAATGGCACCAGAATTTGTCTTGCAATTTTTCTTGAACGTAAAAATACCCCATGTGTGGCTGTACAGTACTGATTAGCGACACAACTAGACTCGGGAGGGACTTGCGCTATTTGACTCCTGAGCACAGATTTTCCTAGAATATTTTGCTGACTCCATATACACAGCCCTTAAGTGTTAGAGAGTAGGATCCCCACTCAAGTGACCCTACTTTGGAAGTTATACTCTTGCCAAACATGTGGATGCTAGATGTGGCTTATGCACACTATGACTCAGAAGGGAAGGGGGCATTTGGATTTGGAAGCACAGAATTCGCTAAAATTCTTTTGGGGCAACGAGCCATTTTGCTTTTCTAGGGCCTTTGTGTTGCCAGTAATGTGGAAACTCCCTATATTTCTGTTAACAGATGATGGACATGAGTGTTGAAGCTTTTATTTGGAACATTTTACATAACATTTAGGATCACATTTATCCAGTGCTCCACGCTAAGCACTTACTTTGAGATTTCCATGTAAATGTCTGAGTGACATAATTCAGACAAAACCCCCGAGGGATCCATTTACTATAATGAGGCGGCAGAGTTACTCTGGACTCCATCTGGCATCTGTTCAGTGAAGTCCTTCTTACAAAAGAGCACAAAACTATGGTTCACCTTGTTTTTATGCACTCCTAAAAAAACGGACATCGCTGGATCATAGGCCAGATGGCATCCACAGTGTCTTCATCTGCTTCATTATAGGGGATTTTCAACCAGGAGTTCAGTCTGAATCATGTGTTTCAGAGATTTACAGGGAAACCCTGTAAAGCATTTAGCATACAGCACAGGATACCCAGAATTCAATTTGCCTCTAACCAATTAACACATATTTACTAGGCAGTGATAAGTATTGTATGACACCCATTGCACTCCCCTGTGTATGTCAACCCCTTTGCCACTTCTCAATCGGCATAACCCATTCAAATGAGAACCTTGCTGTCCATTCAAACTGTGTAAGTAGGGGTAGACAAACAGTATATTAACCTTTTGAAATTCAAATTTGCAAAATTCAGCAATTTTTTTTTTTTTAATGGATTTGTAGTAATCCAAATGCCTTAGAACAGTATGTAAAACATATTGCAGTCACTCAATACTGTATGCAGTCTGCTTTATTGTTAATATAGCTTTAAGAGAAGGAGAGAGAGAGAAAGAAAGAAAAACATAGAGAGAGATTTCAAACATTTGTACTTCAAGAATGATGAGAAATGTGTGTGATTTTAATGCATTCATTACACTGGCAATGCTTCTGCCACCTGCCCTATCTCTCTTTCCTTATTTATGTTACAAAATGTTCTTTAACACCAGTGCCTTTTTCTGTCCCTATGTGAAATAATGTGTGACCTCTATCCCTATAGCCAGTCTCCATCTTTTATACTAATTGTGACAATTCCACCTGATTGACTGCGCTAAACCATGTGATGTATTTGTTTCATAGCATTATGGGGATTCGCACTTAGATGCACCTCTCATCATTAGCACACTTCGTGACTTTTCAGCACTTTAAAATTGTGCGAAATGGCAATTTGGGCAAATTGAAATGTAAACTGTTATTTGTAGAATCTTGCGAATTACAGGAAATATTACTCAAATTCGATTAGTGACAGATTAATTTGATCATCTCTATTTGGTCATCTGGAAGTATTTTCCATTGCATACTTTTCAATGCAACATATCTCTTTAACCCCTTCACCCCAAAGGGTGGTTTGCACGTTCATGACCGGGCCAATTTTTACAATTCTGATCACTGTCCCTTTATGAGGTCATAACTCTGGAACGCTTCTATGGATCCCAGTGATTCTGACTCTGTTTTCTCGTGACATATTGTACTTCATGTTAGTGGTAAAATTACATTCAAATAACTTGCGTTTATTTGTGAAAAAAATGGAAATTTGGCAAAAATTTTGAAAATTTCGCAATTTTCCAACTTTGAATTGTTATGCCCTTAAATCACAGAGATACGGCACACAAAAAACTTGATAACTAACATTTCCCACATGTTTACTTTACATCAGCACAATTTTGGAACCAAAATTTTTTTTTGTTAGGAAGTTATAAGGGTTAAAAGTTGACCAGCGATTTCTCATTTTTACAACACCATTTTATTTTTGGGACCACATCACATTTGAAGCCACTTTGAGGGGTCTATATGATAGAAAATACCCAAAAGTGACACCATTCTAAAAGCTGCACCCCTTAAGGTGCTCAAAACCACATTCAAGAAGTTTATTAACCCTTTAGGCGCGTCACAGGAATTTTTTTGAATATTTAAAAAAAAATGAACATCTAACTTTTTTTCACAAAAAAAATACTTCAGGTTCAATTTTTTTTATTTTACCAAGGGTAACAGGAGAAATTGGACTGCAAAAGTTATTGTGCAATTTGTCCTGATTACGCTGATACCTGATTTGTGGGGGGAACGACTGTTTCGGCGCATGGCAGAGCTCAGAATGGAAGGAGTGTCGTTTGACTTTTTCAATGCAAAATTGGCTGGAATTCAGATCGGACGCCATGTCACGTTTGGAGAGTCCCTGATGTACCTAAACAGTGGAAACCCCCTACAAGTGACCCCATTTTGGAAACTAGACCCCCCAAGGAACTTATCTAGATATGTGGTGAGAACTTTGAACCCACAAGGGCTTTACAGAAGTTTATAACATAAAGCCGTACAATTAAAAAATCATATTTTTTCCACAAAAATGATCTTTTCACCCTCAGTTCTTATTTTTCCAAGGGTAACAGCACCGTAAAAGTTATTGTGCAATTTGTCCTGAGTACGCTGATACCCCACATGTGGGGGTAAACCACTATTTGGGCGCATGGCAGAGCTCGGAAGGTAAGCAGCGCCATTTGACGTTTTTGGCTGGAATTGAGATCGGACACCATGTCGCGATTGGAAAACCCCTGATGTACCAAAACAGTGGAAACCCCCCACAAATGACACCGTTTTGTAAACTAGACCCCCCAAGGAACTTATCTAGATGTGTGGTGAGCACTTTGAACCACCCAGTGCTTCACAGAAGTTTATAACGCCCGGGCGTGAAAATAAAAAATTCGTATTTTTTCCACAAACATGATCTTTTAGTCACCATTTTTTTTATTTTCCCAAGGGTAACAGGAGAAATTGGACCCCAAAAGTTGTTGTCTAATTTGTCCTGAGTATGCTGATACCCCATATATGGGAGAAAACTACTGTATGGGCACACGTCGGGGATCGGAAGGGAAGTAGTGACGTTTTGGAATGCAGACTTTGATGGAATGGTCTGCGGGTGTCATGTTGCCTTTGGAGAGCCCCTAATGTACCTAAACAGTGGAAACACCCACAAATGACCCCATTTTGGAAACGAGAACCCCTAAGGAACTTATCTAGATGTGTGGTGAGCACTTTGAACCCCCAAGAGCTTCACAGAAGTTTATAATGCCCGGGCATGAAAATAAAAAAATCGTATTTTTTCCACAAACATGATCAATTAGTCCCCAATTTTTTCATTTTCCCAAGGGTAACAGGAGAAATTGGACCGCAAAAGTTGTTGTCCAATTTGTCATGAGTACGCTGACACCCCATATGTGGGAGAAAACTAATGTATGGACACACGTCGGGGCTCGGAAGGGAAGTAGTGCCATTTTGGAATGCAGACTTTGATGGAATGGTCTGCGGGTGTCATGTGCGTTTGGAGAGCCCCTGATGTACCTAAACTATTGAAACTCCCCACAAGTGACCCCATTTTGGACACTAGACCCCCCCACGGAACTTATCTAGATGTGTGGTGAGCACTTTGAACCCCCAAGTGCTTCACAGAAGTTTATAACGCTCGGACGTGAAAATAAAAAAATGATTTTTTTTCCACAAAAATGATATTTTTGCCCCCAATTTTTTATTTTCCTAAGGGTAACAGGAGAAATTGGACCCCAAAAATTGTTTTGCAATTTGTCCTGAGTAGGCTGATACCCTATATGTGGGGGTAAAACACTGTTTGGGCGCATGGCAGAGCGTGGAAGGGAAGGAGCACCATATGACTTTTTCAACTCAGAATTGGCTGGAATTGAGATCAGACGCAATATTGCATTTGGAGAGCCCCTGATGTGCCCAAACAGTGGAAACCCCCAATTCTAACACCAACCCGAACTCCAACACACCCCTAACCCTAATCTCAGCCCTAACTCAAGCCCTAACCCAAGCCCTAACCCTAGCCCTAACCCTAACCCTAGCCCTAACCCTAACCCTAGCCCTAACCCTAACCTTAGCCCTAACCCTAACCCTAGCCCTAACCCTAGCCCTAATGGAAAAATGGAAATAAATACATTTTTTTAATTTTATTATTTTTCCCTAACTAAGGGGGTGATAACGGGGGGTTTGATTTACTATTTATGGTGGTTTTTATTTTTGGCAGCTGTCGCACGCTAAAAGACGCTTTTTATTGTAAAAATAGTTTTTGCATCACCACATATTGAGAGCTATAATTTTTCCGTATTTTGACCCACCGAGTCATGTGAGGTCTTATTTTTTGCGGGACGAGTTGATGTTTTTATTGGTTCCATTTTCGGGCACGTGACATTTTTTGATCGCTTTTTATTCCGATTTTTGGGACGCAGAATGAACAAAAACCAGCGTTTCATGAATTTCTTTTGGGGGAGTGCGTTTACACCGTTCCGCGTGCAGTAAAATTGATAAAGCGGTTTTATTCTTCAGGTCAGTACGGTTACAGCGATACCTCATTTGCATTTTTTTTATGTTTTGTCGGTTTTATGCAATGAAAACTATTTTATATAAAAAATAATTATTTTTGCATTGCTTTATTCTGCGAGCTATAACTTTTTTAATTTTTCGCTGATGATGCTGTGTGGCAGCTCATTTTTTGCGGGACAAGATGACGTTTTCAGCGGTACCATGGATATTTATATGCGTCTTTTTGATCACGCGTTATTACACTTTTTGTTTGGCGGTATGATAATAAATCATTATTTTTTGCTTCGTTTTTTATTTTTATTTTTTAAGGGGTTCACTAAAGGGGTTAACTAATGGGACAGTTTTTATAGGGCGGGTCGTTACGGACGCGGCGATACCTAATATGTGTACTTTTATTGTTTTGGGGTTTTTTTATTTTCAAAAAATGAATTTATTGGGGAATATTTTTTTTTTTTTACTAATTTATTTGGCGATTTTTTTTCAATTTTTTTTACACTTTTTTTAATTTTTTTTTACTTTATTACATAGTCCCAGGTGGGACATCACTGTCCTGTGACAGATCGCTGATCTGTCACATCACAGATCACTGTGACAGATCAGCAATCTGTCACAGGCATTGAAGAAGACTTCCTCTTGCCTGCGCTTTGCAGGCACTGAGGAAGCCAGCTTCCTGCAGGTCCCCGAAGGCCCCCGTCGCCATCTTGGATTTGGGGGCCTGGAGGAAAGGAGCCCCCCGCAGCAGCGCTGCACATTGCGCTGCCGTGGGGGGCTCAGGGAAGCACTGAGGGAGCCCCCTCCCTGCCGATGCTTCCCTTTAACTCCCGGTACACCGCGATCGTGTTTGATCGCGGTGTGCAAGGGGTTAACGTGTCGGGGGCGGTCCGTGACCGCCCCTGACACATTGTGCTGGGTGTCAGCTGTGATAATCGGCTGACACCCGGCCGCGATCAGCGGCGCTCACCACGTGGGCGCTGCTGATCGCGGTAGACGTACTATCCCGTCCATGGGCATAGGGGCCCGGGTCCCATGGACGGGATAGTACGTTGGATGTCATGAAGGGGTTAATTTCTTTCTTTTGCTCTTCAACATATTCAATGCTATTGTTCTTAACTTTTTATATTTGTGTTATAGCAGATATGACTTGACTTCTGGACTCTGTGAATGATTAATTTAAAGTAATATGACATATGTTTGTGTGTTTTTCCATAAGCAATTTTTTATACCTTCAAGGGTAACTCTATGTACTCATGTACAGTGGTGCTTGAAAGTTTGTGAACCCTTCATAATTTTTTTAAATTTAAAATTTCAGCATTTTTTTAAATTTTTGAATTTCAGCATTAATTTGACTCTAAACTACATTAATCTTTCAGACAAGTTAAAAATATTACGTTTTTGCATTTTCTAAATAAGGTAAATTATATAATATGATGTTGGTAAGGGGTAAAAGTATGTGAACCTTTATGATTAGTAAATCATTTAAAACGTGAAATTAGTCTTGTGTTTTCAAATACTGGGAAGGCAATCAAGCTTGAGTGGGCAACCTGTTTTATTTTAAGAACAGGTGTCCATGAAAGTCAAACTTTTCAACAAATTTGTGAAAGATTATTGTGAACACAGAAGATGTTTTAGAACCTCTGAAGAATTGTTGATGGAAAAGATTACAAAGCAATATAAGACACTCACACACACTCAGACATGTTTTATGCAAATAGAAGAAATTGAAGACCAGTGTTACCTCCCCAAGAGTGGTCGAATGACAGAAATCAATTCACGAGCAATGCGGATAATAGTCTGTGAGGTCACAAAAAATTCAAAGGTAACATCTAAGCAATAATTCATGAGTTCATCATTACCTGGATACTGAACAGCAATGGCATGTATGACAGGATTTCAAGGACAAAGCCATATCTGCAGCTTGCTAAAGATCACCTGAATATGCCATAAATCTACTGGAATTATGTTTTGTAGTTGGATATGATGTAATAGAGCTTTTGGGTTTTCATGAGAAGTGTTAATTTTGAAGAAATAAAAATATTGCATTACAGTATAAAATTCTCATACTACCTGTGAATCATGGTGGTGGTAGTATCGATGTTTGGCAAAGATGAATTGCCATCGTTTATGGACCAAAAAATTCAAAATTTATTCAGCAAATTCTAAAGGAAAATATTTCAATATCTCACAATGAGCTGAGTCTCAAGAGAACATGAACATGAACATGACACCTGGACCTGTTGAAGCGTCTGTGTACGCGAAATGGCTGTCGTCCATCTTTTTCCCCGCATGCCTCATGTTATCTGCCCGTCCTTTATTGTGTGACCTTTAATGGTTGAATAAAGAAACACTGCACTGCAAATCTGGGTGAGTGCCGCATCTTTTCCCTTCTTTAACAGAACTATAGCTGATACTGCCTGCAGGAAGCAGCGGAGCTAAATAGCAAATCTGAGACCAGAGTGAGGCTGGGAAAAGTTAACCCCTGAAATGATCAGACCGGGAACATGGAAAGACAGGACTCAAGACCCAGTCTGGGTCATGACAACTGAAATCTGAGAACTAGCTAGAGTGTTTTAAAAACAAAATTACAATGATGCTCAGGCACCTCCATGCTGGAGAAGGTGCCTTAAATAGTAAGTGTCCTCCATCCATTGGATGGGAACACTTTAGGAGAATGCGCATGGTCCCTCTAAGAGAGGAAGTGTGCAAGCACATGCCCTAAGCATAGTGCCCTGGGACCTGCGCATAGTGCACGCACCCCGGGCAGCTACAGACCTGGAAGGAGGAGACAGAGCAGGATGTGAGCTGCAGTGGTGAGTATGCTAGTACCTCTTCCAGAGAAAAAGGGCAGAGAGTTTGATGCTACAAGCATGGACATTAAAAGAGTTTCATGATAGAGTCATATTGTGAAATCTAGAATTATGTACTTTATTGTTTGAATTTAAAAATAGTGATACCTTAGAGTGGTGAAAGAATACAAGAAAAAACAAATATAATTGTGCATTTGTTAGACTAAGGGGTGGTACCCTACAGGCAACCTTCTTTTGGTTTAAATTCTTGGAAATAATATTGGGTAAATGTGGATTTACTCTGCACTGCTGAATAACTGAAGGTTCAGACTTATATCATATATCAAATATCATTTGTGGTATTTTCCTGATGAAGAAGTCTGAGAACTTTAAAACATGTTGAATAAAGCAACATTCTATATGATATAAGTCCGGACCTTCAGTTATTCAGCAGCGCAGAGTAAATCCACAGTTACCCAATTTTTTTTCCTTCGGTTGGTCATCAGTGGACCTGTGGATCTGTTGCAGCGAATACTGTTATAAGCCATAATTTGGCTCCATTTCATGAGTAGAATATAATTGTGTCTAACTGCCTGAATCCTGGATAAGACCCTATTTGTGCTATTTCTCTAACAGTATCTATTGATTCTTGGGAATACAGAAGACAAGAAGAACAACTAAATAGGTAAAGGTCTGAGTGATTTTGAAAGAATAAATTTAGGCTTGAGAAACAATCTGAGTGAAGTACATAACGTTAATAGGCTGTGCAAAAAAAAAATAGAAAATTCATTTTGTGGAAAATATCAACAAAAGACTAAGGCTATGTGCCAGCGTATGCAGAAATTTCCTGAGCAAAACCTGATTCCTTCCCAGGAAATCCCCATATTTATTTTTGTCGCATTTTTTTGTGCGTTTTTTCCGTAGCATCCACATTCTCATTGAATATACTTGGAAATGTGTTTTTTTTCCGCCAAATTAATGAACATGCTGCGTTTTTTCCACAATGCATTTTTTTGCACACACAGAGCGACCTTCACAGTTAACCCCAGAAGGCGTGGCTTAGCCCCCACATGCCTACGAATGCTCTGATTGGCTGTTAAAAGTGAAACAGCCAATCAGAGCGATAGTAATATTTCATCAATGAAATTTGATGAAATATTACAAACCAGCCATGGCCGATGGGGTATCAGCGTACTCAGGAAAAATTGCACAACAACTTTGGGGGTCTAATTTCTCCTGTTACCCTTGGGGAAATAAAAAAATTGGGTGCTAAAAAGTGATTTTTTTATTTTCACGTCTCTGCGTTATAAACTTCTGTGAAGCACTTGCGGGTTCAAAGTGCTCACCAGACATCTAGATAAGTTCCTTGGGGGTCTAGGTTCCAAAATCGGGTCACTTGTGGGGGGTTTCTACTGTTTAGGCACATCAAGGGCTCTGCAAATGTAACATGACGCCCGCAGAACATTCCATCTAAGTCAGCATTTCATAATGTCACTACTTCCATTACGAGTCCCTACGTGTGCCCAAACAGTGGTTCCCCCCCACATATGGGGTACCAACATACTAAGGACAAACTGGAAAACAACTTTTGGGGTCCAATTTATCCTGTTACCCTTGTGAAAAAAAATTGCGGGCTAAAAATCATTTTTTTAGGAAAAAAAATGATTTTTTATTTTCACAGCTCTGCGTTATAAACTTCTGTGAAGCACTTGGGGGTTCAAGGTGCTCACCACACATCTAGATAAGTTCCTTGGGGGGTCTAGTTTCCAAAATAGGGTCACTTGTGTTGGGGTTTCCACAGTTTAGGTACATCAGGAGCTCTGCAAATGTAACATGACACCCGCAGACCATTCCATCAAGGTCAGCATTTCATAATGTCACTACATCCCTTCTGAGCCCTGACGTGTGCCCAAACAGTGGTCCCCCCACATATGGGGTACCAGCGTACTCAGGACAAACTGGACAACAACTTTTGGGGTCCAATTTCTCCTGTTACCCTTGTAAAAATAAAAAATTGCGCACTAAAAAATTATTTTTTGAGGAAAAAAATATTTTTTATTTTCACGGCTCTGCGTTAAAAACTTCTGTGAAGCATCTGGGGGTTCAAAGTGCTCACCATTCAACTAGATAAGTTCCTTAGGGGGTCTAGTTTCCAAAATGTGGTCATTTGTGGGAAGCTCCAAAGGTTAGGCACACAGGGGCTCTCCAAACACGACATGGTGTCTGCTAACGATTAGAGCTAATTTTCATTTCAAAAAGTCAAATGGCACTCCTTCCCTTCTGAGCCCTGCCGTGCGCCCAAACAGTGGTTACCCCACATATGAGGTACCAATGTAGTCAGGACAAATTGGACAACAACTTTTGGGGTCCAATTTCTCCTGCTAGCCATGTGAAAATAAAAAATAGTGTGCTAAAAAATCATTTTTGAGGAAAAAAAAAAGATTTTTTATTTTCACTGCTCTGCGTTGTAAACTTTTGTGAAGCACTTGGGGGTTCAAAGTGCTCACTACACATCTAGATAAGTTCCATAAGGGGTCTAGTTTCCAAAATGGTGTCACTTGTGGGGGTTTTTCACTGCTTAGGCACACAGGGGCTCGCCAAACGCGACAAAGTGTCTGATAACGATTGGAGCTAATTCTCCATACAAAAAGTCAAATAGCGCTCTTTCCCTTCCGGACCCTGCCGTGCACCCAAACAGTGGTTTATGACCACATATGAGGTATCAATGTACTCAGGAGAAATTACCCAACAAATTTTAGTATCCATTTTATCCTGTTGCCCATGTGAAAATGAAAAAACTGAGGCTGAAAGAAATTTTTTGTGAAAAAAAAGTACTTTTATTTTACGGATCAATTTGTGAACCACCTGAGGGTTCAAAGTGATCACTATATATCTAAATAAGTTCCTTGGAGGGTCTAGTTTCCAAAATGGGGTCAAATGTGGTCACTTTTGGGGAGCTCCAATGTTTAGGCACACAGGGGCTCTCCAAATGCGACATGACAAACGCTAAATATTCCAGCATATTTTCCATTTAAAAAGTCAAATGGTGCTCCTTCCCTTCTGAGCCCTGCCATGCACCCAAACAGTGGTTTATGACCACATATGAGGTATTCGGGTACTCAGGAGAAATTGCCCAACAAATTTTAGGATCCAATTTATCTTGTTGCCCATGTGAAAATGAAAAATATTGATGGTAAAAGAAAATTTTTGTTGGAAAAATTAAAATGTCCATTTTTTCTTTTCCACGTTGCTTTAGTTCTTGCGAAGCACCTGAAGGGTTGATAATCTTCTTGAATGTAATTTTGAGTAGCTTGAGGGGTGCAGTTTTTAGAATTGTGTCACTTTTGGGTATATTCTGCCATATAGACCCCTCAGAGTGACTTCAAATGTGAGGTGGTCCCTAAAAAAATGGTTTTGTAAATTTTGTTGTAAAAATGAGAAATCACTGGTCAACTTTTAACCCTTATAACTTCCTAACAAAAAAAAAATTGTTTCCAAAATTGTACTGATGTAAAGTAGACATGTGGGTAATGTTATTTAGTAACTATTTTGTGTCATATACTTCTCTGGTATGACAGAATAAAAATTAAAAATTTGATAATTGCAAAATTTTCACTAAATTTCTGATTTTTTTCACAAATAAACGCAAAAATTGTCGACCTAAATTTACTACTAACATGAAGCCCAATGTGTCACGAAAAAACATTCTCAGAATCGCTAGGATGCGTTGAAGCGTTCCAGAGTTATTACCTCATAAAGGGGCACTGGTCAGAATTGCAAAAAATGGTCAGGTCATTAAGGTCAAAATAGGCTTGGTCATGAAGGGGTTAATTAACACACAAAATTGTAAAAGAAATGTTTGGTATTTAGGGCCGATTGCCTTATATATGTTTTTCTTTCTCTGGATAAATAAGAGGAACAAAGTCCCAATTCATCAAAGCGACTATTCCACAGTTCTATTGTAACACACTTTGTGACTTTTGGAGTGGCAGTTTATATTAAGCTACAAATCTTACTCCTATCCCACTTTTCAGATTCACTTAATTAATCCGGAATGTCTGACTTCCGCACGCACTGTAATCGTGACAGGCCTCCATCCTCGTCTTGATGAATTGAGGCTAAAGTTTTACAATTTACCTCTTTACCTTTTTGCACATCATCTACCAGCCTTCGATTCTCATTTTTCAACAGAATTGTGCAACTCTTAATATCATGCAGCTTGTTAATGTTCAGAACTTACAGTGAGTCTGTCACTCCCAAAATGCAAGTAAACGACTTAAACATTTATATAAGGTTTGGTTTCAATAAAAGTCATAACAGCAGTATATTGCTTAGTGGCAAAGAAATAAGATTGAATTTTATATGCAAATAAAGATACTTCAGAGCAATGTTCTTCTGGCAAAAGGCTGAGTCAGAGTGCATTGTTACATCCACAAATTTGCATATCGAACTCTTTCCCTGATCTTGATTGACTGATGACATTGGACAGCTTATCTGAAAGAAAGCAGTATCAGTGCTCAGGGTTGGCTCCAGGTTTTCATGGGCCCTGGGCGAAAGAGTCTCAGTGGGCCCCTTTAACACATGCCATAATTCATGATGCACAGATACGGCAGAACAATATAGGTATTGTACAATGCCAAAGATTTCATTTACTTCTTAGATTACTTTATTGATAACTATTGTAAATTCTACAATAGCTCAGAAACCAGACAGTAAAGTCCTCCATACAGTGTTATGGGCACCACATAGGTCTTCATACAGAATATTGAGCCCCATATATTGCTCCATAAAGAATAATCACATATATTGCTCAGTTCAGAATAATGAGCCTCATGTATTGCTCCATACAGAATAATGGACTCCATATTGCTCCATACAGTATAATCAGCCCAATATATTACTCCATACAGTACAATGAGATCATTATATTGCTCTGTACAGTATAATGAGCCCCATATATTGCTCCATACAGAATAATACGCCCCATGTGTTGTTCCATACAGTTTGAGCCCAATATAATGCTACAAACAGTTTAATGAGCCCTATATATTGCTCCTTACAGTATAATGAACCCCACATATTGCTCTATACCGTATAATAAGCTCCATATAATGCTCCACGCAGTATAATGAGCCCCACATATTACTCCATACAATATAATTGACCCAAAATATTGCTCCAGACAGAACACTGAACCCCATATATTGCTCTACACAGTATAATGGACCCCATATATTGCTCCATGCAGAATAATAAGCCCCATATGTTGCTCCATACAGTATAATGAGCCCAATATAATGCTACAAACAGTATAATGAGCCCTATATATTGCTCCATAGAGTATTATGAGCCCCACTTATTGCTCTATACTGTATAATGCGCTCCATATAATGCTCCTTACAGTAAAATGAGCCCCATGTATTGCTCCATACAGTATAATGAGACCCATATATTGCCCAGTACAGAATAATGAGCCCCATATATTGCTCCACATGGTATATTGCTTTCCATATAGTATAATGGGCCTCATATATTGCTCCATACAGTATAAAGGACCCCATATATTGATCCATATAGTATATTGAGCCCCATATATTGCTCCATACAGTATATTGAGCCCATATATTGTTCCATACAGTATAATGGGCATCATATATTGCTCTGTACAGTATAATGGACCCCATACATTGCTCCATAAAGCATAATGAGCCCCATATAATGCTCCAAACAGTATAATGAGCTGCATATATTGCTCTATACAGTATATTGAGCCCCATATATTGCTCCACAGAGTATTATGGACCCCATAAAATGTGCCATACAGAATAGTGAGCCCCATATATTGTTCCATACAGTATAATGAGCCCCATACATTGCTCCATACAGTATAATGAGCCCCATATATTGCTCCATACAGTAAAATGAGCTCCATATATTGCTCATTACAGGACAATGAGCTCCATATATTGCTCAGTAAAGAAAAATGAGCCCCATATTGCTCCACACAGTATATTGCGAAGCAAACACTATAATGGGCCACATATATTACTCCATACTGTCAGGACTCTGATGTCAGGACTCGGTCGGTGTCAGCAAACTGCCACGCTGAGCAGGGTGACTTACCCACACTATGGGGGAGCGCGGGGTCCAATACAGTAGTGATGGTTCAAGCAGACAGGACCTGTGGCACTGAAAATAGTAAGGAGTCCCAGGACCTAGATCATGTGACTGCAGGGGGCGGGGCTTACTGCTGCAGATGATATAATATACCTTGTTGTGAGTTCATTTTCCCCTTCACCATTGAGGTCTGATGAACTCCCTCTTCTGGTGAAGGAAGGTAGTAAGGCTGATTACCAAGCACATGGGCAGGATGATGATGACAGGGTGACGGGAATTGCTGACTGGATAAGAGGCAGCCGACGCCCTTCTGCCTTGCTGGTGATCTCTCTGAGGGATTCTAGGAGACCAGTCTGATTCCTGCTCCTCAAAAGCTAAGTTTTCTGCTCTACTTTTTGCATTTGTGTTTTGGTTTTGTTTTGCCTTGTTTTTCTGGATTTCTGCCATTCCCTGCTGGGGTGAGCTTAATTCCTTTTTGCTCTGTCTTCAGAAAATACCTGAGTACTAATATAGTCTTTTTGAAGCTTAGCGTCTTCAGGGCTTTTTTCCCTATCAGCTGTTGGCTCTTGTTTTGATAGGGTTTTTGGCGGATTGCAGACAGCAGCTTTTCTTTCCTGTCCTATTTAGTTAGCTTGGGCCCCATCATTTGCTCAGCCTATCTTTCTATCTTTGTGAGTGTTTTTTTCATTTTGCTTCACCGTTATTATATGTTGGGGGCTGCCTATTGCTTTGGGGTCTGCTCTGGGGCAGTTTAGATTTCCCTTTCTGTCTTTAGGCTATGTAGTTCTCCAGCTGTGATCGAGGGGTCTAGGGCACCGTAGGAACCCCCCACGGCTACTGCTAGTTGTTGTTGATAGGTTGAGGGGTCTGCAATCCGATAGCTGCCAACTTCTCTGGTTTTCTGGACTTAGCTAGTACTTCTGTTTTTGCCTCCTACGGTGACTCATTCATAACAGAATCACCAGCCTTACCTAGGGTACTCAATAGCAGGAAAGAATTGTAAAAAAAAAAAAAAAAAAAAAAGTGTGTATATTTTTTCCTCTATATCCCTGAGGCCGTATGGGGAATTTTTTTTTTCTCTCAATGGAGATAAAGCAATTGTCTGATCATGTGGAGCAGCTCGCTGTGGAAGTGCGGGGAATTTCCACCTACCTTGCTCATTCACATGCTGCTGAACCAAAGATCCCTACTCCTGATGTGTTTTTTGGGGATTGGTCTAAATTTTTGAATTTCAAAAATAATTGTAAATTATTTTTTTCCTTGAAGCCTAACTCGTTAGGGAGCTCCGCCCAGCAGGTTAAAATTGTCATCTCTTTGCTGCATGGCGATCCCCAGGATTGGGCGTTTTCTTTGAAACCAGATGATCCTATTCTGACTAATGTGAACGCATTTTTTCAAGCTTTGGGGTTGTTGTATGACGAACCTAATGCTATTGATCAGGCTGAAAAGACCCTGTTGGCATTGAGCCAGGGTCGAGATTCTGCAGAATTGTACTGTCAAAAATTCCGAAAGTGGGTGGTCCTTACTACCTGGAATGATAATGCCTTGGCAGCTCTCTTTCAGAAGGGTTTGTCAGAAGCCGTAAAATATACTATGGTGTGATTTCCTGTTCCCTCTGGTCTTGACGATTCTATGTCATTAGCCATTCAGGATGATCGGCGTTTACGTGAACGCAGGACTGCACGAGAGGTGTTGCCACCTGTTGAACAAGTGTCTGAACCTATGCAATGTGATAGAGTTTTGTCCAGGGAGCAACGTCAGGAGTTCAGAAGGCGTAATAAGCTGTGTTTTTTTTGTGGAGATGCCTCGCATATTATTTCTGTCTGTCCTAAACAAGAGAAACGTTTTGCACACACTTTTTCTGTGGGTGGTATTCAACCTAAGTTTCTTCTGGCAATTACTCTGATCTGCTCCCTGTCCACATTTTCCGCCAAGGCTTTTGTGGATTCGGGAGCAGTCCTGAACCTAATGGACTTGTATTTTGCTAAACGTTGTGGATTTCCGATGATACCTCTGCGGATGCCTATCCCTTTGAGGGGGATTGATGCTACTCCTTTGGCGAAAAATAAACCTCAGTTTTGGACCCAGGTGGTAATGCGGGTCGCCCCAGACCATCAAGAAAATTGCAGATTTTTGGTGTTGCATAATTTGCATGATACCATTGTTCTGGGGTTTCCCTGGTTGCAAATTCATAATCCAGTTTTGGATTGGAAATCTGTGTCTGTGGTGAGTTGTGGTTGTCGGTGTGCCCTTAGTGAGGCTCCGTTTTTTTCCACCTCTCCACAGTCGCATAATGTTCTTGACTATTTGGTGGATTTTTATGATGTATTTAGTGAGAATGAGTCTGTGTCTTTGCCTCCTCATAGGAGGGGGTGTAAATTTCCCAAGGGTCGGCTCTTCAATTTATCTGTACCCGAGCACGAGGCTATGCGATCCTATATTAAGGAGGCGTTGGAGAAGGTTCATATTAGACCATCCTCTTCACCCTTAGGTGCTGGGTTTTTTTTCCTGGCCAAAAAGGATGGTTCATTAAGGCCTTGTATTGATTATCGTGCCCTCAACAAAATTACTATTAAATATCAGTATCCGTTACCCCTGATTTCGGATCTATTCTCCACAGTTAAAGGTGCTTGCTGGTTTACCAAGCTTTACCTCAGGGGGCGTATAATCTTATCCGCATTAAGCATGGGGATGAATGGAAGATGGCGTTTAATACTCCGGAGGGACATTTTGAGTACCTGGTGATGCCTTTTGGGCTCACTAATGCCCCTTCTGTCTTCCAGTGCTTCATAAACGACATTTTCCGAGACTTTGTGGATAAATTTTTGATTATCTATCTGGATGATATTTTGATCTTCTCCAAAGATTGGGATTCTCATGTGGAACATGTTCGGACTGTGTTCCGGATCTTGAGGGAGAATTCCCTGTATGTCAAAGGATCGAAATGCATTTTTGGGGTACAGAGGATTTCATTTTTGGGATTTATTTTGTCTCCGTCAACTATTGAAATGGACCCGGCCAAGGTACAGACCATTTATGATTGGGTTCAGCCCACTTCTTTGAAGGCCCTCCAGAAGTTTTTGGGTTTTGCTAATTTTTATCGGAAATTTATAGCAAAATTTTCTAGTATTGCCAAGCCATTGACTGATCTGACTAAGAAGGGTGCTGATGTGTTGAATTGGTCTCCGGAGGCTGTTTCTTCCTTTCAGGAGCTGAAGCGAAGATTCACTTCTGCCCCGGTTTTGCGGCAACCTGATGTGTCACTCCCGTTCCAGGTAGAGGTGGACGCTTCTGAGATTGGTGCAGGGGCTGTTTTGTCCCAAAAGGATCCTGTAACATCTAAAATGAATCCCTTTGCTTTCTTTTCCCGAAAGTTCTCTCCATCTGAACGTAACTATGATGTGGGGAATCGGGAACTGTTAGCCATGAAATGGGCATTTGAGGAGTGGAGACATTGGTTGGAGGGAGCTAAACATCAAGTCGTGGTCCTCACTGACCAGAAGAATTTGATTTACCTGGAGTCGGCCAAACACTTGAACCCTAGACAGGCTTGGTGGGCCTTGTTTTTTTACACGTTTTGATTTTGTGGTCTCTTTTCTTCCTGGCACTAAGAATGTCAAGGCTGACGCTCTCTCTAGGAGCTTCTTTGCTGATTCTTCTGTGGTGACCAAGCCTGCTACCATCTTAGGCGAAGGGATAGTTCTTTCTGCCATCTCGCCCGATTTGAGATGTGCTCTGGAAGAGTTCCAGGAGGACAAACCTGAGCGTTGTCCCAGTGGAAAGTTGTATGTTCCTGACCAGTGGAAGAAGAGAGTGATGTCTGAAGTTCATTGCTCTGCATTGGCTGGTCATCCAGGTATTTTTGGTACTAGAGATCTGGTGAGTCGGTCTTTTTGGTGGCCCGCCTTGTCTCGTGATGTCAGGAATTTTGTGCAGTCCTGTGGGACTTGCTCCCGGTCTAAACCTTGTTCTCACTCTAGTGGGTTGTTGATGCCTTTGCCGGTCCCCAGGAGGCCATGGACCCATATTTCAATGGATTTCATCTCTGATATGCCTGTCTCTCAGAGAATGACTGTTATTTGGGTGATTTGTGATAGGTTCTCTAAGATGGTTCATCTTGTACCACTCCCTAAGTTGCCATCTTCCTCTGAGTTGGTGCCCCTGTTTTTGCAACAGGTGGTTCGCTTGCACGGGATTCCTGAGAACATTGTATCTGACAGAGGAGTTCAGTTTGTGTCTAGATTTTGGAGGACTTTCTGTTCCAAGCTGGGAGTTCAGTTGTCCTTCTCCTCTGCTTTTCACCCTCAGACCAATGGGCCGACGGAGAGATCAAACCAGACCTTGGAGTCGTATTTGAGATGTTTTATTTCTGTTGATCAGGATGATTGGGTTTCATTTTTGCCCTTGGCCGAATTTGCTTTAAATAATAGAGCTAGTTCTGCCACTTTGATGTCACCTTTTTTTTGTAACTTTGGGTTTTATCCTCGATTTTCTTCAGGGCAGGTGGAGCCTTCTGCCTGCCCAGGTGTTGACACTGTGGTGGAGAGAATGCACCAGATCTGGGACCAAGTGGTGGATAAGTTATCTCTCTCCCAGGAAAAGGCCCAGCAGTTTTACTACCGACATAGGACCATTGGTCCCCAGTTTAAGGTTGGTGATATGGTTTGGTTATCATCAAAAAATATCGCTATGAAGGTGGCTTCTCCTAATTTTAAGCCTAGATTTATTGGACCTTACAAGATTTTGGAGATTATTAATCCGGTCTCTTTTTGTTTGGCTCTTCCTGTCACATTTAAAATTCATAATGTGTTTCATAAGTCCTTGTTGAAGAGGTTTGTTGAACCAGTAGTTCCTGGGGTGGCACCTCTGGACCCTGTATTGGTTGAAGGTAACATGGAATATGAGGTAGAGAAGATACTGGATTCCCGTCTGGCTAGACGGAGACTCCAGTATTTGGTTAAGTGGAAGGGTTATGGTCAGGAGGATAATTCCTGGGTCTCTGACTCTGATATTCATGCCAAAAGATTGGTGCGTGCCTTTCATCGGGCTCACCCTGATCGCCCTGGTGGCGTGGATGAGGGTTCGGTGACCCCTCCTCAAGGGGGAGGTGCTGTTGTGAGTTCATTTTCCCCTTCACCATTGAGGTCTGATGAACTCCCTCTTCTGGTGAAGGAAGGTAGTGAGGCTGATTACCAAGCACCTGGGCAGGATGATGATGACAGGGTGACGGGAATTGCTGACTGGATATAAGGCAGCCGACACCCTTCTGCCTTGCTGGTGATCTCTTCTAGGAGACCAGTCTGATTCCTGCTCCTCAAAAGCTAAGTTTTCTGCTCTACTTTTTGCATTTGTGTTTTGGTTTTGTTTTGCCTTGTTTTTCTGGATTTCTGCCATTCCCTGCTGGGGTGAGCTGAATTCCTTTTTGCTCTGTCTTCAGAAAATACCTGAGTACTGATATAGTCTTTTTGAAGCTTAGCGTCTTCAGGGCTTTTTTCCCTATCAGCTGTTGGCTCTTGTTTTGATAGGGTTTTTGGCGGATTGCAGACAGCAGCTTTTCTTTCCTGTCCTATTTAGTTAGCTTGGGCCCCATCATTTGCTATCTTTCTATCTTTGTGAGTGTTTTTTCATTTTGCTTCACCGTCATTATATGTTGGGGGCTGCCTATTGCTTTGGGGTCTGCTCTGGGGCAATTTCCCTTTCTGTCTTTAGGCTATGTAGTTCTCTGGCTGTGATCGAGGGGTCTAGGGCACCGTAGGAACCCTCACGGCTACTGCTAGTTGTTGTTGTTAGGTTCAGGGGTCTGCAATCAGATAGCTGCCAACTTCTCTGGTTTTCTGGACTTAGCTAGTATTTCTGTTTTTGCCTCCTACGGTGACTCATTCATAACAGTACCTACTGCAGGGAAACTGTATAAGAGGAGAGGAAAACGCAGGTCAGACAAGCGAGGGTTCATACATGGAGAGGGCTGTGTGGTACCAGAGGGCCGAGCAAAGAATAGTCAAGTCACAGGCAGAGGGTCATACACAGAGAGGTAGCGCAGTACAAGAGGGACAGGCAGAACTTGTAACAGGGACAGAACCAGATCAAAACCAAACAAGCAAGCAAGATATCAGGCACAAGGCACACGTACACACAAGGTCAACTAACTCAGCTGAGGGCAGAAGTATAACTGACACCGGACCTAGGTCAAGTGAGCATTAAATAGCCGCCCTCTGCCAGAGAGAGGCAGAAACAATTAACAACTGTCTGACCAGGATGGACCAAAGACAAACCCCATCCTGGATCATGACACATACACTATAATGGGCCCCATATTTTGATCAATCTAGTATAGTGAGGCCGTACACTGTTCCATACAGAATAATGGACCCCATATATTGCTCCAGAGAGAATTCTAAGCCCCTATCAAATAAAAAAAGGGGGAGTTTGCATTTAAAATGGTCTTGCTTTTAATACATTTAGGAGGCCGTAATGGCACAGCGAATATAAAAAAAAAGTAGAGTCGGACAGCCCCATATGAGAATGCTTTGGTATGGCGGGGTGGCTCAAATAATTGATCAATTTTTTGCTAAATGTCTCATTTTGAAATACAGTTAGAAATCAATATGTGCATATGCACTTTATATATTGCGTTCTGACCATAAGCAGTGCTAGCTTCTCCCCTTTTCTTATTTGATATTGGTTTGTGGCTGACCACCACTGTTGCCGTGCGTGCTGGGTTTTGTTCACCGCTCTTTCTGTGCTCATTGTGATTGATCTAGGCTACTGTGCACACACACAGCAGCCCTGCCCTAGGCTCTGTTTGATTGTGCACCTGTGTCTGCGCCTGTATCACCCTTTATCTGTGGTGCTAGTCAGGCAGTGTGGAGGTTAGACTTGAGATGTCTATGTACGGACATGGTCAACCCTTATCTGCGCTTGCGTTTTCTGGCTCCATGGGAGTGATTCAGAAACGCTTCAGGTACAGTTTGCATTTAAAGTGGTCTTTTTTTTTTATACATTTAGGAGGCCATAAAGGCACAGCGAATATAGAAACGTAAAGTAGTACTCATGGCGAAGTGGCTCAAATAATTGATAAATTTTTTGCTAAATGTTTCATTTTGAAATACAGTTAGAAATCCTTTTGTCAATGCAACAAAAAAAATTACTATTGCGCTTTGAGTCACCGTAACATAAATAAAATGGAAATATAAATATATGAGCCAGTAAAGAATAACCAAATTAGGACAAACATTATAGTTAGCACAAAACTAGTCATATAAATCCCTATGTCTCCTTTTGTAATAGGGGTTAAACAACCACAAAAAAAAAAAAGAAGAAGGAATTACCTTTTTTTTTTGTGTGTGGTAGTTTAACCCCTACTGCAATAGGAGACCCAAAGGGATTTATATGACTAGTTTTGTGCTAACTATACTGTTTGTCCTAATTTGGTTATTCATTACTGGCTCATATATTTGTTTTTCCATTTTATTTATATTATGGTGACTCCAAGCACCAATAGTAATATTTTTTTGTTCTATTGATTTTATTCTGACACCGACGGTGACTGGTGTATTTTACATATGCTGCTGGAGTCCGTATGTATTCTTGAGCGCCACTGATTGTTTGCATTATTAGAAATATGTGCATATGCACATGCACTTTATGTATTGCGTTCTGATCATAAGCTGGCTTCTCCCCTTTTTTTAATAGAATTCTGAACCCAGTATATTGCTCTATATTAGTGATGGGCGAGCACTAAAATGCTCGGGGGCTCATTGCTTGGGTCAAGCAAATTGGAATGCTTGGGTGCTCAACCCGAGCTACGAGTCCAATGTAATTCTATGGGAAACGCGAGCATTTTTCCGGCGTCCCCCCCTGGCGGTCTTTAGAGGGACTAGAAATTGTGAACATTGATAGGAACAGTGCTCATATTACATGGGAACAGCATGGGGAAGACCCCTGGAAGCATTTCTGACTCCCAGGTTACTGCTGTGAACAATGTTGTCAGAGTCTTATGTCACTTTTACAGACTCACAATGAAACATACAAAAACTAAACCAAAATTGATTTTCCTGGGAAATACTGTATGTTAAGGAACATCCTTTCCAGGGTAATGACTTGTATATATGGCAAAATAAATAACCAAAAACAAAAATTCTCCTCCACACCGTGGGCTATGTTCACACGTAGCGTTTTTGAACTTTAGCATTGCTTTCAAAAGGACAAATGCATTCACTGGGAAATGTCATTTCAACATTTTACAGCCTTATCTGGCCATGTGGTGTGTGACACATCAGACACATCATGTTTCATTTATGAAGAAAGGACTCTGAATGTCACAAAGCCTATTTTTATAGAGCCAGCAGATGGCCATTACTATTCTTAATGGGCCAGTAATCAGCCCTCACTATTCTTAGAGAGCCATCAGCCGGCTATGCTTTGTTGTTCCCATTATTAAACAGTGGGTCTCTTATACTGTTATTGCGTATGCTGTGAGTGGCAAGGATGCCCAAAATTTGGACACACCCCAATACTCCTTTGAAGAGACATACAGGATGGCCTCCTGAAAACAATGTTCCCATTATTAGGAAGTTGCTCTCCCATACTGTTTGCCTATGCAGTAATTGCAAGGCCTGGTCAAAATTTAGACGTGCACTAATACCCCTTTGAAGAGACGTACAAGAGGGCCTCCTGAAAACATTGTTCCCATTATTTGGAAGTGGTTCTCCCATACTGTTTGCCTATGCAGTGAATGCAAGGGCTGCCAAACATTTAGAGTTACTCCAATGCTCTTTTGAAGAGATGTAGAGGAGTACCTCATGAAAAAATGTTACCATTATGAAGAAGTGGGTCTCTCATAGTGTTTGCCTATGCAATAAATGCAAGGGCTGCCAAAAATTTAGAACCACTGCAATGACCCTTTGAAGAGACGTAGAGGAGGGCCTCATGAAAAAAAATGTTCCCATTATGAAGAAATGGGTTTCCCATAGTGTTTGCCTATGAAGTGAATGCAAGGGCTGCCAAAAATTTGGAGGCACTCCAATGTCCCTTGGAAGAGACATAGAGTAGGGCCTCATAAAAAAGGTTCCCATTAGAATGGAGCGACTCTCATATACTTGTAATGCCCATGCAGTAAGTGTATGGGCTGGCAAACATTTACCCCTGGGGGGTATACATGAACATACTGTTTAACCATTTTTTTGGGTACGAGCATCATAAACACCCTTTAAAAAAATTATGTGGGTGTTGCATCATGGACCACGGTCACGCTGGTGATATGGTGGTGGAGGTTGAGGATGAGGAGAATGAGGAGGACAACAGTAAATAGCCAACATCAGGAAATGTATACCCATGTGTGGGTGTGAAGAGGTGCATGGGAATAGACCTTCCAAAGAAACCACTGGATTTGAGTTTATGTTACGCAGCTATCATTCGGTGGAGTTGAGAAGTGTGGCCCAATCTAGTCCTTGTTTAGCATTTTCAGTTGACAGGCGGATGCGCTTTTCAGTTATGATTCCACCAGCGGCACTAAAAACCCGCTCTGACAAAACATTAGCGGCAGGGCAGGCCAAGACCTCCAAGGCATAGAGAGCCAGTTCATGCCATGTGTCCAGTTTGGATACCCAACAATTATAAGGCACAGAGGAATCACGGAGGATGTTGGTACGGTCACCAAGGTACTCCCTCAGCATCTTCCAAAACTTTGCTCTTCTTGTGACAGTACCCCGCAACTCAGGGCCTGTGTGATGGGAGGGTCTGAGAAAAACTGTCCCAGAACTTTGCCAGTGTTCCCCTGCCACTGCTGGATTGGAGTTGTGTTTCTCTCACCTGTACTCCTTGGTTGTCCAACAAACTGTGACGTCTGCCACCAGCGCTTTCAGATAGGAATTTTTTTTAACAATTCCACAACAAAGGCACTCTGGAACTGCCCCATTTTAGTAGACCTGTCCACCTCAGGAATAGGAAATAGAAAGTTCTCCTTGTATTGTTGGTTTAGAAGTGTCACCAACCAGTAATGACTGTCACCCAATATTGGAGATCACGAGGGTCACGGGAAAGGCAGCATAACATAAACTCAGCCTTGCGCGCCAGACTGCTAACAGGCAAGACTTGGGCCAGGCACATTGGCCAGACCTGGTACATGTGTGAGCTTACCTCCCTCAGAGCCGCCACCAGGTTCTGGCCATTGTCACATATGACCATTCCTGGCTGTAAGTTCAGTGGTGTCAGCCATAGATCTGCCTGCTCTTTCAGAGCTGTCCACAACTCTTCAGCATTGTGCAGTTTGTCACTTAAGCATATTAGCTTCAGCACAGCCTGTTGCCACTTGGCTGAGGTGGTGCTACAGTGCTTTTCCAGCTTATGACTGATGTGGTCATTTCAGAGATAGAAGCTGAAGAGGAGGAGTTGCAGTTGCTGTAGACTGGGGGCAACCCTGATTGATCTATAGTCCACAATCCTTGGCGTCAGGAGGATGTTTTCCATCCCAAGATCCTACTGGGTCCCGCTTTCCACTATGTTGACCCAGTGTGCCGTCAGTGAGCTATACCATCCATGCCCACAAACACTTGTCCACGTGTTCGTGGTTAGGTGGACTTTCCCATTAACTGCATTGTTGAGGGCAAGGTTAATGTGGGACAAACTCCTGACGAGCAACCCTGGAAATACTCGGCGAGCTTCGAGCATCTCGAGCAGTGAGATGCTCGGGCAAGCATTCTCGCTCATCACTAGTAATGAGTCCAGAGTGGGCTTCTTAAAGAAAAACTAATAGGTCTATGAGAGGCAGAATTCTTGCTGGTTGGTAGGTGATCAAATACTTTATTCATGCAAGAAAATGCTAATTATGTAAAAATAATACAATGTGATTTTCTAGAATTTTTTACTTATTTTCCCCAGTGCAAATATATATATATATATATTCTGGTCTATGGTCACTTTGAGTCACCATGAGAATTATAGCAGCTGTTTGAAGTCTCACACAAATGGCTGATTTTCAGGCAAGTTCCAGCAGCTGCCATAAATCTTCTGTGCCTCAGATGGAACCTGCATACACAAGACAAGAATCTCAAGGTATCAAGATGTTGTCAGCATCCTGCCACCTCACTGGGCACTGAAGAAATTTCTGACCCCAGGTTAGACAAGAGTCTGAACTCACCTACAAGAAGCTCCTCTCCTGGTAGGTAGAAGTGTGTGAGCTGACATCTCTACAATGTCTGTAATAATGTGGCATCTATGAGAAGACTCTTTACTCAGGAACAATGCTGGCTGGGGGGGTATATACTCCTCTGTCCATGTCCCAGTCCTTCCCTGGCGCTGATGCACGTACAGGACTTTAGAGTCTCGGAGCTGCACGATGACCTCACCGTGTCAGGACTTGGACTCTCTACTTGGCAGTTCTGTAGACAACAGGTTTAAAGTGACCTTGCAGGCTACAGAACAGAGAGTGGTAGTGCAGGAAGATTGTGTCTCCCCACACTACCTCAGAGTTAAAGGTAGCATAGCTCTGGGTGGGACCCTCTGAGTTCAAGACCCGGTGCTACTGCACCATCTTCTCCCCTGGTAGCTATGCTACTGTGTGAACATAGGCTTAGGCTGGTTTCACACTTGCGTTTTATTGCGCTGTAATTTAGCGCTAAAAAACGCATGCGCTTTTTTCCCCTATATTTTGCATGGGATGCGCTTATGTGCGCATACAAATGCGTTTGTATGCGTTTTTACGTGCATGCGTTTTTTTGTGGTGTGCACTCGGGCGCACAAAATGCATCCTGTTGCATTTTTTTGGGCGTCCGACTTGCCTCAAGAAAAACACATGCGCGCAATGCGTTTTTTTACAGCAAGACACCCATTGTAAGTCTATGGGTGCGCATAGGCATACTCATGTATGCGTTTTTTTGAGCATGCGTTTTTTTGTTTACCATTGGTTAGACAATGGAAATTAGGGGTTTGGGTTAGAGTTAGGATTAGTTAAGGGGGTTTAGGGTTTGGGTTAGGGTTAGTATGGTTTGGCTAAGGGTTAGGGTTTAGGGTTAGTTAGGGTTTAGGGTTAGGGTTAGTATGGTTTGGTTAAGGGTTAGGGTTAGTATGGTTTGGTTAAGGGTTAGGGTATGGTTTGGTTAAGGGTTAGGGTTAGGGTTAGTAAAGTCATGGTTTGGGTTAGTGTGAGGCCAACTAATGTTGGAAAAAAATGCAAACGCGGTAAAAACGCACTAAAAATGCATATAAACGCATAAAAACGGTGCGTTTTTTCATGCATGCGCATAAAAATGCAGCATTTGTATGCATTTGTATGCGTTTTTTCCATGCGTTTTTTTGCGGGAAAAACGCGCTGCAAAAAAAAGCAAGTGTGAAAGTAGCCTAAGACATCACAAATCAAAAATTATGTTTATGTAGACTGCTATCATCTGGCTGCTGTGTTTTAAGCCAAAATGAGAACAGTGCATGCTAAATGTGGTTTGTGAAACTGAAGTTTCTGAATTTACTATGTGAACTTTTGACTGACCAAGGAAGTTTCTGAACTTTTACAGACATTAAGCAGTCACGAAGGAGGAAACTGTCGGGAAATGAGCAAGATTCCTCTTTCCTCTAATATAGTAAATTAAAATAAAGTCGAAAATGATAGTATAACTACAAAAATTAAGCATGCACAATTTAAATTAAAAAAAATAACATACTTGTCACACTTTTTTAGATTGTACATTTTACATTTTGCAGCATTTTTTCAACTATTATTTAATGGGCAATTCTGAAATTCACAGTGTGGTCTGCCAATAAAGTACAATTTTTTTCTTCTTTTCTACCAATACAACTCACTTTTAAATCTGCACAATTTTTAAAATATCTCTTCCAAAAGATACCTCGCACAGGCTCTATCTACCTCCAGTTGCCATTGCCTGCTGTAGTTCTATTATTCTTGGCTGATCTTGTGCATTGCAGTCTCTCTCAACCAGCTTCCAGCTAGCATAACTCTGCTCTACCTCCAGCACTGACATAAAATGTATTCTACCTTCAGGCTTTTTAGGCTGGAGTCACACACAATGTATAAAAACACGGTCTGTTTTAAATTGCCGAGAATCGCAGAAATGTTCCCTGAACAGTGATCTGTATGTCAACCATGTGCAATGCAAGGATGCGATTTTCTCACATCTAAGCATCCATGTAACATCCTTATGCCATCCGTACGGCTAGCAAAATGGACATGTAAAGGGTCCATAGCCTCAAATATTTGTGAAAACATATATACAGTCTATATATCAGTGAGACACACACATATATATATATTGAGATATATATATATATATATATATATATATATATATTTCATACAGAGGTAGATACCAGAATAGCCGATAATTCAATTGTCGGCTTCTGTAAAATCATTACTGAACCAAAACAAGATATGAGACATGGTTTATATACAGTAAACCACTACATATTATTGACATCTCTCCATTATTAACTAGGCTTAATGTCACCTTACAATAGCAAGGTGACATTAACCGCTTATGACCCCATTTACCACCCACTACAGGCAATGGGAAGAGAGAGGGTAAGTGCCGGTATAGGCGCATCTTACAGATGCGCCTTTTCTGGCGTGGCTGGGGGTAGACGTTTTTAGCCAAAGGGGCCCAAAAACAATGGTGCCACTCTAGGCTATTAATTTCTGCCCTCAGTCACTGGCTTGCCCTCTCTGGTGGAGAAACTTGCTCGTGAGCCCATGCCATTTTTTTCAGTGAATTAATCCTTTAATTTAACACCTACAGCTCCAAAATTTTACACACATACACTACTAACATTATTAGTGAGGGACATATATAAATACTAGATTATGGCCCTATGCTATCGCATCGGGAGGATGCGATAGCATCACACCTCTTGCCATGTTAACCCTCAACACACACACTCCTCAACACACACTCCTCTCACCTTTCACCATCTCCACTCACTCTTTCACTCCACATACAACCCCTTCTCTCACTCTGTCTCTCATACTCACGCCGTCATCGCCGCTGCTCCACGATCCCCGACATCTTCTTCCGCCGGCGCCATCCTGGATCCAGACGTTGTCCACGCCGGCGACATGTTCTTGCGGCGACGCCATCTTGAGTATTGTGAAATCCCGTGATAGTCAAGATAGCGTCGCCGGAAGAACATGTCGCCGGCGTGGACGACGTCGGGATCCAAAATGGCGTCGGCGAAATCTCGCGAGTTTTCGCAGATGCCATTTTGGATCCCGACGTCGTCCTCGTCGGCAACATGTTCTTGCGGCGATGCCATCTTGACTATCGCGGGATTTCGCCGATCCAAAATGGCGTCGCCGCAAGAAGATGTCGCCGGCGTGGACGACATCGGGATCCAAAATGGCGTCGGCGTAATCTCGCGAGATTTCGCCGACGCCATCTTTTTGGATCCCGAGTCGTCCACGCCAGCGACATGTTCTTGCAGCGACGCCATCTTGAATCTCGCGGGATTTCACGAAAACCATTGCATATCCGTTATCTATAATAATAAATGCCCTAACCAGCTTCCGGTTGTAACAACTTCCATCCAGTTGTAACCGGTGACGTCACCACACACACACGCACGTTAACCCTCAACACACTACACCGCCTCAACACACACTCCTCTCACCTTTCACCTCCACTCATGTCCACTCACTCTTTCACTCCACATACGTTCCTTTCTCTCACTCCGTTTCTCATACTCACACCGTCATCGTCGCTGCCCCGACATCTTCCTCCGCCGCCGCAATCCAGGATCCAGACGTTCTCCAGGCCGCCGACATCGGGATCCAAAAAGATGGCGTCGGCGAAATCTCGCGAGATTACGCCGACGCCATTTTGGATCCCGATGTCGCCCATGCCAGCGACATGTTGTTGCGGCGACGCCATCTTGAATATCGCGGGACTTCACGAAATCCAAGATGGCGTCCCGCAAGAACATGTCGGCGGCCTGGAGAACGTCTGGATCCTGGATCGCGGCGGCGGAGGAAGATGTCGGGGCAGCGACGATGACGGTGTGAGTATGAGAAACGGAGTGAGAGAAAGGAACGTATGTGAAGTGAAAGAGTGAGTGGACGTGAGTGGAGGTGAAAGGTGAGAGGAGTGTGTGTTGAGGCGGTGTGGTGTGTTGAGGGTTAACATGTGCGTGTGTGTGGTGACGTCACCGGTTACAACTGGACAGAAGTTGTTACAACCGGAAGCTGCTTAGGGCATTTATTATTATAGATGATGAGGAAGAAGCCGTCTGTTGTTGGCGGTGATGGTGTGTAGAGGCTTCTTCAGCCAATGTAATAGATTTAGAGTTAGGGGATTCGTGTGTGAGACGACGGCGTTTATAAGCCTTAATCTTGTCAAGTCGATGCTGTTTTTCCTCAGGAGTCTCATTAGCACGGCGTTGTTTTTGTCGTAGTGCTAAAGCTGCTTTCCTTTCACTGGCATTGGCATACTGTGCATCGGTATTGAATGGTGGTATTGATAGGGCAGAAACAGATTGCTGATTAGTTATGTCAGTGAATGGCATATGGGATGAAGTGTAGCAGTAAATTGTTCCACATGCTCATGTGGAAGCATCCTGTTGTGAGTCTAATAATAATGATGAGGAAGAGGCCGTCTGTTGTCGGCGGTGACGGCGTGCAGAGGCTTCTTCAGCCAATCGTATGGATTTAGAGTTAGGGGATTCGTGTGTGAGGCGACGGCGTTTATAAGCCTTAATCTTCTCAAGGCGATGGTGTTTTTCCTCAGGAGTCTCATTAGCACGGCGTTGTTTTTGTCGTAGTGCTAAAGCTGCTTTCCTTTCACTGGCATTGGCATACTTTTTGTTATGACTCATGTTGGCACAGGTAAAGGAGTCTATTTGGCAGTTATCTGGCAGTGAAGAAGGCGTCCTGGAGTATTGTAGAGTAAACAGATACTAATTGACCCTGTAATTGCCCAGCAGTAGTTATGAAGTGGTAGTGGCAAATTGGCCCTGTAGTTAGACACCGGCAGAGGAGCAAGGCAGCAGTAGTTATGGCGGTAGAGGCAAATTGGCCCTGTAATTAGACACCAGCAGAGGAGCAAGGCAGCAGTAGTTATGGCGGTAGAGGCAAATTGGCCCTGTAATTAGACACCGGCAGAGGAGCAAGGCAGCAGTAGTTATGGCGGTAGAGGCAAATTAGCCCTGTAATTAGACACCGGCAGAGGAGCAAGGCAGCAGTAGTTATGGCGGTATAGGCAAATTAGCCCTGTAATTAGACACCGGCAGAGGAGCAAGGCAGCAGTAGTTATGGCGGTAGAGGCAAATTAGCCCTGTAATTAGACACCGGCAGAGGAGCAAGGCAGCAGTAGTTATGGCGGTAGAGGCAAATTAGCCCTGTAATTAGACACCGGCAGAGGAGCAAGGCAGCAGTAGTTATGGCGGTAGAGGCAAATTAGCCCTGTAATTAGACACCGGCAGAGTAGCAAGGTAGCAATAGTTATGGCAGTATAGGCAAATTGGCCCTGTAATTAGACACCGGCAGTAAACAGGCATAGGACCAAGGCAGCAGTAGTTATGGTGGTACAGGCAATGCCAAGGGTCCGCACAGCAAGTCGGCGTGAGGTAAATGACGCAATTTCACGAATGCAAGATGGCGTCGGTGAAATCGCCGACGTCGTTAAGGCTGTGTGCACACGCTGCGGATTAGGTGCGGATTCATCCGCGCAGATTTTGTAAAATCCGCAGGTGAAACCGCAGGTCAAAAGACCTGCGATTTTACCTGCGGATTGCTCTGCGGTTTTGCCCTGCGGTTTTTCATCTCCTCAATAGAGGAGATGGCAAACTGCAGGAGAATCCGCAGAAAGAATTGTCATCGTCGCTGCCCCGACATCTTCCTCCGCCGCCGCGATCCAGGATCCAGAC
This sequence comes from Dendrobates tinctorius, assembly GCF_039654945.1. Lineage (NCBI taxonomy): Eukaryota > Metazoa > Chordata > Amphibia > Anura > Dendrobatidae > Dendrobates > Dendrobates tinctorius. The sequence goes on from NW_027361917.1 coordinate 31,771,562, forward strand.
ATTCTCCAGGCCGCCGACATGTTCTTGCGGGACGCCATCTTGGATTTCGTGAAGTCCCGCGATATTCAAGATGGCGTCGCCGCAACAACATGTCGCTGGCATGGGCGACATCGAGATCCAAAATGGCGTCGGCGTAATCTCGCGAGATTTCGCCGACGCCATCTTTTTGGATCCCGATGTTGGCGGCCTGGAGAACGTCTGGATCCTGGATCGCGGCGGCGGAGGAAGATGTCGGGGCAGCGACGATGACGGTGTGAGTATGAGAAACGGAGTGAGAGAAAGGAACGTATGTGGAGTGAAAGAGTGAGTGGACATGAGTGGAGGTGAAAGGTGAGAGGAGTGTGTGTTGAGGCGGTGTGGTGTGTTGAGGGTTAACGTGCGTGTGTGTGTGGTGACGTCACCGGTTACAACTGGACGGAAGTTGTTACAACCGGAAGCTGGTTAGGGCATTTATTATTATAGATAACGGATATGCAATGGTTTACTGTATGTAAACCATGTCTCATATCCTGTCAGGTTCTGTAATGATTCTACAGATGCCGACAATTGATTTTTCACCTATTCTGCTATCTATATCTCTATGATATATATATATATATATATATATATACAGTGGGGAAAAAAAGTATTTAGTCAGTCAGCAATAGTGCAAGTTCCACCACTTAAAAAGATGACAGGCGTCTGTAATTTACATCATAGGTAGACCTCAACTATGGGAGACAAACTGAGAAAAAAAAATCCAGAAAATCACATTGTCTGTTTTTTTTTTCATTTTATTTGCATATTATGGCGGAAAATAAGTATTTGGTCAGAAACAAGCAATCAAGATTTCTGGCTCTCACAGACCTGTAACTTCTTCTTTAAGAGTCTCCTCTTTCCTCCACTCATTACCTGTAGTAATGGCACCTGTTTAAACTTGTTATCAGTATAAAAAGACACCTGTGCACACCCTCAAACAGTCTGACTCCAAACTCCACTATGGTGAAGACCAAAGAGCTGTCAAAGGACACCAGAAACAAAATTGTAGCCCTGCACCAGGCTGGGAAGACTGAATCTGCCATAGCCAACCAGCTTGGAGTGAAGAAATCAACTGTGGGAGCAATAATTAGAAAATGGAAGACATACAAGACCACTGATAATCTCCCTCGATCTGGTGCTCCACGCAAAATCCCACCCCGTGGGGTCAGAATGATCACAAGAACGGTGAGCAAAAATCCCAGAACCACGTGGGGGGACCTAGTGAATGAACTGCAGAGAGCTGGGACCAATGTAACAAGGCCTACCATAAGTAACACACTACGCCACCATGGACTCAGATCCTGCAGTGCCAGACGTGTCCCACTGCTTAAGCCTGTACATGTCCGGGCCCATCTGAAGTTTGCTAGAGAGCATTTGGATGATCCAGAGGAGTTTTGGGAGAATGTCCTATGGTCTGATGAAATCAAACTGGAACTGTTTGGTAGAAACACAACTTGTCGTGTTTGGAGGAAAAAGAATACTGAGTTGCATCCATCAAACACCATACCTACTGTAAAGCATGGTGGTGGAAACATCATGCTTTGGGGCTGTTTCTCTGCAAAGGGGCCAGGACGACTGATCCGGGTACATGAAAGAATGAATGGGGCCATGTATCGTGAGATTTTGAGTGCAAACCTCCTTCCATCAGCAAGGGCATTGAAGATGAAACGTGGCTGGGTCTTTCAACATGACAATGATCCAAAGCACACCGCCAGGGCAACGAAGGAGTGGCTTCGTAAGAAGCATTTCAAGGTCCTGGAGTGGCCTAGCCAGTCTCCAGATCTCAACCCTATAGAAAACCTTTGGAGGGAGTTGAAAGTCCGTGTTGCCAAGCGAAAAGCCAAAAACATCACTGCTCTAGAGGAGATCTGCATGGAGGAATGGGCCAACATACCAACAACAGTGTGTGGCAACCTTGTGAAGACTTACAGAAAACGTTTGACCTCTGTCATTGCCAACAAAGGATATATCACAAAGTATTGAGATGAAATTTTGTTTCTGACCAAATACTTATTTTCCACCATAATATGCAAATAAAATGAAAAAAAAACAGACAATGTGATTTTCTGGATTTTTTTTTCTCAGTTTGTCTATGATGTAAATTACAGACGCCTCTCATCTTTTTAAGTGGTGGAACTTGCACTATTGCTGACTGACTAAATACTTTTTTTCCCCACTGTATGTGTCAATGACATATACTGCATATATATATATATATATATATATATACACACACACACATCTATACTATGTGTATACATGTATTCTATTCTATTTTAACATGTCAGTGTGGTTTTACAATATAGCGCACTGAATTGCCAGCTTTCTAAAGGACAGCGGTGTGCATTTCTCGCAAGTCACACGCGTGGTCCGTGTGTAATCCATTTTTTTCTCGCACCCATAGGCTTGCTTTGGCGAGTCTCGGGCGTAATACGATGCAAATCACAGCATGCTGCGATTTCACCTGCACATATGATACGGGCGAGAAAAAAAGGATAATGGGAGCTTCCCCATAGATTAACATTGGTCCGAGTGCTATGCAATTTTTTTCTCGCATAGCACTCGTACGTATTTCTTTCTAGTGTGACTCCGGCCTTACAGTACCTTTCATTACTGATTTTATTTTCTGCCAGCTACATCAGTATGGCTTTACATCATTGTTAGTTTCTAGCGGAGCTTAATTTTCCTGCAGTCCGCCACCATGGAGTTTACTATGCAATGTATAGCTAAGCAGTGTGTTTTGGTCTGCCCATTACAGACCAGTGAGTGATATAGAATAATAGAAATGCTGCTCTGCTGATGTCATTGGAAGAAGATTATTCTGTGTCATATGTATCATCAGAGCAGCATTTGCAGTTTCACATGACTGATTTCTCAAAAGCAGACAGCAAGCATATTTCATTTGCACTGCAGAGGATAAAATAAAGTTGGTCAGGCAGAGAACTGTACTGGAACAAAGACAGCATAGAAGCAGAAGGTGAATTCTACATTTGGTTTGGCTTGTTGATAACTCAGAGGGGACTTGCAAGGGATAAACAGGAGAAGGAGGGAGGTATCTGCAGCAGTTCTCCTTGAGGAGAAGCAAGGTGCTGCTTGGAAATGTAATTTTAGCAGTGTAAGAAGAGAACATCCTTTTTAGCTATATGAAGCTGGATTCACCCTCTGGAAGATTGAGATGAAAATTATACAAAGGTAGAAGAAATTAACTTCAAACTAAGCTTAGTCTCTATATTAACAGTAAGTAACCATTTAATGTGCTTTGTGAAAAATAATGTGATTATGAGAAAAAAAATATTTAATCTACCCTTTCTCCTCCCTCTTTCATTTTCCCAAATTTCTTTCCTCTTAATTGACATATGCTTCAGTAAATTAGGACACCATATGCCTTTAAAAAAGGGTAGAAGCCAGCGCTGCTTATGGTCAGAACGCAATACATAAAGTGCATATGCACATATTGATTTCAAACTGTATTTCACAATGAGACATTTAGCAAAAAATTGATCAATATTTTGAGCCACTCTGCCGCACCAAGGCAATCTCATATGGGGCAGTCCTGCTCTATGTTTTTTATATTCCTGAGCCATTACAGCATCCTAAATGTATTAAACGCAAGACCACATTAAATGCAAACTGTACCTGAAGCATTTTTGAATCACTCCCATGGAGCCAGAGAAGGCAAGTGCAGATAAAGGTTGACCAGGTCTGGACATAGACATTTGAAGTTTAACCTCTACACTGCCTGTTCAGCACCACAGATGAAGGGTGATACAGGCCCAGACACAGGTGCACAATCAAGCAGAGCCTGGGGCAGAGCAGGGCCGCTGTGAGTATGCACAGCAGCCTAGATCAATCACAATGAACACAGAAATAATGGCGAGCATAACCTAGCGCACACGGCAACAGTTGTGGTCAACCACAAACCAATATCAAATAAAAAAGGGGAGAAGCCAGCGCTGCTTGTGGTCAGAATGCAATACATAAAGTGCATATGCACAAATTGATTTCTAACTGTATTTCAAAATGAGACATTTAGCAAAAAATTGATCAATATTTTGACTCACCCTGCCGCACTAAGGCAATCTCATATGGGCAGTCCTACTCTACGTTACTTATATTCGCTGTGCCATTACGTCCTCCTAAATGTATTAAAAGCAAGACCACATTAAATGCAAACTGTACCCGAAGCATTTCTGAATCACTCCATGGAGCCAGAGAAGGCAAGTGCAGATAAAGGCTGACCAGGTTTGGACATAGACATTTCAAGTTTAACCTCTACACTGTCTGTCCAGCACCACAGATGCAACCTTACAATTCAAGGTAGTATCTAAATTTTATATAAACAGAACATTTCATACCCAAAACACAGTTTTCTAGATTTGAATGAAGTGCACCATTGCTAACAGGGTCATTTGCTTGGTCCTAAACATTTTTGCAGGAAGGTCTACCAAAAATAAACTGATGACAATGATTAATCGACAGAGAAGCACAGAACCTAGCATTAAGTTTCTCTACAGCACCACCACTGGTTAAGGGCAGTATTGCTTGCTTTACATTCAAATTAATGGGTTGTCCATGTAATTAATGGGTTGTGACTGGGAATTCCTTAATTGGGAATTCTAAATGCTTCTGAAAAAATGGATTAGTTCAAACATTTTGGACAATGTCCATTGTATATTACATGAATAAATAAACTGTGGATGCATGTTAAAGGATCCCGTGAGAAAGACAAGTGAAACTGAAAAAAGCTGGTTTCACTCTTTGACCTAAAAACATACCATAAGGAAACAGCCTTACCAAAACCTGTCAGATGACAAATGCACTAGCAGGTTGCAGCAGGCCCCCACTTATAAAGGTAGGGGCTGCACAGATGCAAACTACTGATAGAAACAGCCACCCACACATCTACCAGATTATAGAGGGGTTGGGTGCCTAGTAGAAAAAATGCACACAAATGAGGCTTACGTAGAACGCCAGTCACACAGGTATGTGTGATGTAAAGTGTCCAGCTTACAGCCTATTGATAACTAAATGGTGGTCTGATTCTAATGCATCGGGTATTCTAGAATATGGCCAGTGGGAGATTGATGCTCAAAAGATGGTCCAGGACGATCCACCACGATCGGCAGTCTCACAGCGGGGGCCTGGTCACTGCTGTGTGTCACACTGAGACTAAGTACCCACGTTGCAGAAATGTTGTGGAAATTTCCGCAGCATTTCCGCAACTCCCGCCGCGAGGAAAACGCTTGCGAATTCTCAGGCATTTTCCTGTGGAAAACATGCGTTTTTCACGCGATTTTCGCGTGCAGAATTCAAGCACATTCCTAGCAATTTGAAGCATCGCTTGGAATGTGATTGACAGGTTGGTCACACTTGTCAAGCATTTATTATATGCATTAATTTTTTTCATCTTTTATTGCACTTTTTGTCATTTTTTGCAGGATGCAGTAAGGCCCCTTTTTGTTGGCTTGGTGTACTGGGGTGTCTGTCCTTATGGGGTGCATATATATAGTGCTGGGCATCCCGCCTGATATAATATTATGGGAATCATCAATAGTCTGTGATCCGGATACTTTGCACTACACATACCTGTGTGACTGGCGTTCTACGCAAGCCTCATTTGTGTGCACTTTTTCTACTAGGCAGCCAACCCCTCCATAATCTGGTAGGTGTGTGGGTGACTATTTCTATCAGTAGTTTGCACCTGTGCTTCCCCTGCCTTTATTAATGGGGGCCTGCTGCATCCTGCTAGTGCATTAGGCTTCTGACAGGTTTTGGTAAGGCTGTTTCCTTATGGTATGTTTTTTTTTTTTTCAATTTTTCTATGTTAGCTGTTCACTCTTTGACCTCCCATAAAAATGTAGTGAAGGAGGAAGTTACTAGTTCCGTGTTATACTTGCTTTGACAGTGAAAGCAATGCAGCAACTCCAGACAGTACTATAACATTATTGTTAAATACTGGTATAATGTACAGGAACATCTGAATAATAACGATAATATTGCTACTTAAATAGCTTTTCATGCCTTTTCCACTGAGAAATACTCTACACTTAGCTCAGTTTCAGTCTTAGACTATTAATATTACTATACAGTTAATAGTTCCTTAGCAGCAGACAATGTGTCACCGGTTACAATCAATAATCACAGTGGAGCCAGTGCTTTTTCTCTTTATGACGGGAATATTTCTGCAAGGACCAGCCTATCAACAGCTGATATTGAATAAGGTAAGATGTTTCCTACTTTCTACACTTTATGTAAATACAAAGTTACGTGCTGAATGTGATTTATTTTTATTCTATACCGCAGTTTTGGTTGTTTTTATAACTGCCACACTTTAAAAATCATTTTATTTGCAACTTGTTTACATTTTTTTACTTTATACAAATCAAACTCTGCATCACATCCTGAATGTTGTGTTGATGCATTTCAATGGAAATATTCATACATATATTTAAACATGGTTTACATTAATAATAAAATTTTTTATTGGTCCAGCAACAAAATATTTTTCAGCACTTTGTATTTGAAATAGAAACAAACAAGAAGAATGACAAAGAAATAGAATAAATTAAGCAATGAGACAATATGAAACCTTTTTGACACATCTATCTTTTGTGTATGCACAGGTTTTAGAAACTTTAGTGCTATGGGCAGTGGCATGCCACTAAAAGTGCAGAACACGCAGTCACTTTGGGACCCGTGAGTCAGGGGGCTCAGTGCAGGCTCTGGCACCGAACCCTCCCCACCTGGCATCATACTTTAAACTGTGGCCGCATCTTGGATGTGGATACGGTTGAAAGCAATAATGGAAGAGGGAGCCATCAGCTGATGCTCCCTTGTCCATCAATTCTTCTGTGAGTCAGACGTCTCTACTGTGTCTACTTGCGCCTGCTGTTCTGTGCAGTGCAGTGGATCAAGCCACACACTGCAGAGACAAATGCAGCATAGAAATGAGGAAAAGTACTTTTTTTTTAAACCAATGATTACATTTTGGGGGCCATCATACTATTTGGAGGGCGATGTGGGAGCAATCATACTATTTGGAGGGCTGTGTAGGGGGCCATCATACTTCATGAAGGACTATGTTGGACCAATGTATTATTTGGAGGGTTGTTTGGAAGCCTATGTGGGCACCAGTTATACTGTCTGAAGGGCTGTGTCGAGGCCAGTTATACTGTTGGGAAGGCTGTATGGGTATATTAGACTGCTTGGAGAGCTTTGCTGGGGGCCTTTTTACTGGTTGTAGGGCTAGTGGGGATTATACAGTGTGGAGGGTTGTGTGAGGGCCATTATACTGTGTGGGGGCTGTGTTGCAGCCATTACAATGTTTTCAGGGCCATCAATGTAAGGTGTCTTAGAAGTGCTATCATACTGTGTTGGAGTCACTGTGTACATATCATACTTTGTGAAGGTGGTGGTGGTATTTTATTGTCATCATACTGTACGTGTGAAGGATATTGTAGAGGAATTCACTGTGGGGATACCCTTACTGTTTTGGGGGCACATTTATTGGCATCATACTATGAGGGGGCTGTGAAAGAGGTATCTTAGTGTATGAGAACACTGAGAGGTTTTGATAGGAGTAAAATTACTTTGTAAGTACTGCAAAGTTGTGAGATATATTCTTTTCTGACCCAGCTGAATATTATTATTTTTTTTTGTGGGGGGATAGACTCAATTAGGAATTTTGCTATCGGGCCCCATAATTTCTATGTTCTTTCCTGGATATGGGGCTAATCTCTGACACCATTTTTGATGAGCCTTTGACACAATTCACATAATTGCGTGAGCAGTGTGAGAGCAATAGGGTTTGGTTCAGAAAAAATATCATATTCTATCAGCGAAAAGAAATTTTAAAACAAACAGACAGTTATACAACAGACCAACTATATTATTGTGTAACTAAAGCCTTAAGGTGAGTCTTTTAGTCTGGACACCCAATTTTTATGCTATTTTTGCTTTTTCTGTGGAAAAAATGCAATATATTTACACCTGTTTGAAGTATGCTTACAAATTTTTATATGATGTAAAGAGTATAAATAAGTACTGTAAAAATGCAGTGAAGTGGGCAAGGAAAACAAAATGGTGGTGAACGTGGTCACAATCCTGGTTGTTGTACTTGTGTGAAACAATAAAAAACAAACGTTCTTAATTACTATGATTGTTGCTTCCTTTGGCAGTTGAAATTAAAAAAGTGAAAATTATAAAATGGCATCATGCTGAAATTTGAGTATTGATTTTTGGTACTGGACTACTGTACTGAGTTCTGGCAGTGGTTCACCGAAGTTCTATGGAACGATTCTGCTCTCAGGTGCCAGTTCCAAAAGGCCTTTCTGAGACGCTCAATGATGCTCTGGTCATCCATGATGCCCCTTCTTCTCTGATGGAGGCCATGAATCAGGCCATTCGAATGGACCGCAGAATCCATGAGAGACGTGGTAAACAGCAGGCTGCTCGTTATACTTCCCCGGAGCAGATCCATTTACCTGAGGTTAAAGTTGCCAGTTTTCATATTGCAGAGAGAAGACGGAGACAAGATCTCAGAATCTGTGTACACTGTGGCCTCTCTGGAAATTTTCTTGAGAATTGTCCAACTCATCCTCAAGCTATCAAATCATTGGGAGAACGTCTGAGTCTGAGTGATGGCCAAGGAGATCACCCAGACTCCCAGTTACCTTTATGTTCCTCTGATAAAGTGCTGGTAAATACAATGATATGCTTTGAGAATCAGGTGTTATCAACATTGATGTTCATTGACTGTGGGTCTGCTCCTAACTTTATTGATTCAGGACTGGTGCTGAAGTTAGAGTTAGGGACAGTTAGTTTAGAAAGATTTATTCTGGTTAAGAGAGCAATGGTAGATTTCACTCCCAAGTGGAAGCTGTCCGCGCTGAATCCATCTCCTGTTTTGCATTGGATAATTTACCTGCTTGATTGTTACTGGGGTTTCCATGGTTACTGATTCACAATCAAGTTATTGATTAGTGTCAGGAGATTGTGAAATGGAGCCCCAAGTGTTACAAAAAATGTCTAATAAAAGTGCAAATATGCTTCGCTAGTCTGAAGGGTCTTCCGAGGTACTTGAAGGACTTCAGAGATGTGTTTTCGGAAAAAGAAGCAGAGATATTACCTCCCCATCATCCCTATGTATGTACTATTGATCTTATTCCTAGCACCAAATTGCCAAAAGCTTGCCTTTACAATTTGTCAGGGATTGAACAGACCGCTATGAAAGAATATATTAACAAATGGTTATGGAAGGATAATATTCATCCTTCCTCCTCCCCTATAGCTGCTGGATTTTATTTTGTACATTCTTGCCTTGATTTCTGAGAACTAAACAAGATCATGGTTAAAAATACTAACCCACTTCCACTCATCCCTGACCTTTATAATCAGCTTCTGGGGGCTAGGGTGTTTTATAAACCTGATCTTAGAAGGGTTTACAATTTGATATGCATCTGGAAGGGTGATGAGTGAGTACTGTAATATCCATAATCACTATACTTGTGATGAGCACTTTGCAAAAATTGTGTATTCATTCCGAATAGCGAGTACAATGCAAGTCAATGGAAAATGCAAGTAATTTTCTGCTGGACCCTACAAAAGTGTCTGGGGGCCTGATGAAAAGGCTGAAATGGATGGGAAAGTAATGAAACAGAATGGGAAGAGCCTGGAGAATATGTCTGCATGCATTTCTGACTTACATAAGGTTTCTGGGAATAAGTTTGTTGCAGTATTATGCCACTTTTACAGATACACATGAACAATTACCAAACCTTGATTTCTATTGAATATGTATCCCCTATCTCAGTGACAATGTGGGACAACCTGTCACAATGGCCTCCAATGACAAATATTAGTTTGATAGGACCACTCTACATTCAAGAATTGTCCACTGCACCATATGTATAGGGTTTGTAAAAATTAGCTCTATGGTCTGAGTCATGGTTGACGCAGGAAGCCAGCATCCCAAGGGCCTCCAATCCTAAATAGTAGTTAGGCTGGAGTAGGAATACTGTCCTGGTTTGTCCACTGCACAATGTGCATAGGTTTTGTAAAAACTAGCCCTATGGGCTGAGTCATGGTTGACGCAGTAAAGAAACAGGTTTTTAAGGGGAGGGGTTGTCATTAACAGCAGTAGCATGAATCAGCATTTTTGGTGACTTAAGATTGGCTTGCTGTCATCTTGCGGGAGATATGTGGAGATATCCAATCCTTGTTGAATTTAGTCAGAATAAGTCTGTCTTCATTTTCCGTGGAGAGGTGTGTGCGCCTTTCAGTGATTGACTCAGTGGAACTGAAAACATGCTCTGACATCACACTAGCAGCCGGGCAGGCCAGTACCTCCAAGGCATGTAAGGAGAGGTCAGTCCAAGTGTTCAGCTTGTACACCCAATAATTAAAGGGAACTGAAGTGTTTGAAAGGACACATGTATTGTCTCTTAAGTACCCCTTGCCCATGATCTGCAACTTCTCCCTCCTTGGCATTGTTACAGGCACAGATAACCCTTGCTGTTGTGCTGGTTTATTGAAAATTGCCCAATTTGTGCACATTTTCCCCCCACCTCTGCTGGATCTGGTGTTCGTGTCTCTCCTCATTATCCCTTGGTGTTGAAAACAGCCGCTATCTCTGCTACCAGCATTGTCTGAGAGTGATGTTTTCAGCAACTGATCTACAATGGCCCTCTTGAACGATTCCATTGTAAAACTCTTTGGTGACTTCAAAAGGAGAGAGAAGGAAACTTCTCCTTGTACCATGGATAGAGAAAAATGGCCAACCTGTATTGGTTATTGGATAAAATATGCATCATGCAAGGGTCTTGCCACAGACACTTACACATGAACTGTGCCATGTGAGCCAAGCTGCAAAAAGGCAAATATTTTGTGTCCCCCAACAGTAGGAACAGTACCCATCCTCTCCTCATGCTGATTTACCTCCTCCTCTTCAGCCCATCCAGGCTGCACAGACATGAAACTTAGGTTGGATGTCCCCTCTGTAGCATTAGGAGTCCCCTCGGTAGCACAGAAAAACAAGTCCTCTTCCTTGTGATCCTCCTCATTACCCAATGTTGCCTCAGAATATTGGCTGGGCTGGGTAGTATCACCCATTGTGAAATCTGGCTCCATACTAACATGCTGGGCACTCAAAGCTTCCTCTTTGAGATTATGCAGCGATTGTTTCAAGAGACACAGCAGTGGGATGGTTATGCTGATTATAACCTGATCACCGCTCACGAAGTTGGTGAGGTACTCAAAGTTCTCAAGAACCTCACAAATGTCAGCGATCCACACCCACTCGACAGTTATGTGTGGTGGCTGACTCTCAGTCTGATGGGCATGATGAAGCTGGTATTCAGCTACTGCCCTCTGCTGCTCACTAATCCTCACCAACATATGATAGGTTGAGTTCCATCATGTGGGCAGGTCGCAAATGAGTCTGTGACTTGGCAATTCAAGCATTTTTGCAGCGCTGTAAGACCAGCAAAAGTGGTAGAGGAATGGCTGAAATGGGCACTAATACGGAGCACCTTCTCAAGTAAGTACGGCAAGGCAGGGTAATTTTTCAGAAATTTCTGAACAATTAGGTTCAGCACGTGAGCCATGCATGCCACGTGTACCAGCTTGCAGACCTTTAAAGCCGCCACCAGGTTACACCCTTTTTCCTAGATGACCAGACCGGGTTAGAGGTGCCACATGGAGAGCCACTGATCGGTCTGTTGTTTTAAAGCTTGCCACAGCTCTGATAATGTTTGTACTACTGCTTGGCATAGAGTGTTAAATGCTTTTAAGTGATCTAATGTGGACAGCAGAGGGCAGGCTGTGACCACAAAAACAGTGGGAAAAATGGCCTGGTGCATGCTTGTTAGCAGGCAGTAGGAAATGTTTGGACTATTGTTTTGCATAGGGCACAAACTGCCTTTTTCAATGGACTAATGTGGACAGTAGAAGGCAGGCTGTGACCACAAAACAGCGGGGAAAATCGCCTGGTGCGTGCTTGGAATCCGGCAGTAGTAAATGTTTGGACTATTGCTTTGCATAGGGCACTAACCCAAAAACAATGGGGAAAATAGACCGATGCTTTAAACAAAAAAGGCAGCACAAATTGATAGTAATGAAAATGATGAAATGGTAAGACAGGATGTTGAGAAGGCTGAACTTTTAAATTCCTATTTTGCATCTCTTTTCTCTCAGAAAGGAAATGTAACATCAACTGTTATTCACTGTCCTATTAAGGGAATAGAAGAATCCAGGATATCTATAAACAGAAAGATAGTGAGGAAACACTTAGCTAACCTAATTGAATTCAAGTCTCCAGGTCCAGATGAATTACACCCCAGAGTACTGAAGGAGATAGCAGAAGAAATTTTTGAACCCCTCTCCATAATCTTTGAAAATTCTTGGAGAACAGGAGAAGTGCCAGAAGACTGGAGAAGAGCAAATGTTGTTCCTATCTTCAAAAAGGGGAAGAAGGTGGACCCAGGCAACTATAGGCCGGTGAGTCTGACTTCTATACCAGGAAAGATCTTTGAACAAATTATTAAACAACATGTATGTCAATACCTGGATAAGAATGAAGTGATTAAACAGAGTCAGCATGGGTTTGTAACTAATAAGTCATGTCAGACTAACTTAATTTCCTTCTATGACGGTATCACTGATTGGGTGGATCAAGGAAATGCTGTAGATATAGTATATCTTGACTTCAGCAAAGCATTTGACAAAGACTCTCATACAATCCTTATTGAAAAAATGACTAAGTATGGAATGGACAAGGCAACTGTTAGGTGGATTCATAACTGGCTTAGTGATCGGACGCAAAGAGTGGTAGTAAATGGCTGCACATCCAGTTGGAAGAATGTCTCAAGTGGGGTACCACAGGGCTCTGTCCTGGGCCCTGTATTGTTCAACACCTTTATCAACGATTTAGATGAAGGAATTGCGGGTAAACTGATTAAATTTGCTGATGACACAAAGCTAGGAGGGATAGCTAATACTAGAGAAGAGAGAGAGAGGATTCAAAAAGATTTAAATAAACTGGAGAAGTGGGCAGCAACTAACAGAATGGTTTTTAACAGGGAGAAATGCAAAGTACTACATCTGGGCAATAAAAATGAAAAAAGCATATATAGAATGGGAGGAATAGGGCTAAGTGACAGCACATGTGAAAAAGACTTGGGTATACTAATAGATCACAGACTGAATATGAGTCAACAGTGTGATGCAGCAGCAAAAAAGGCAAATGCAATTCTAGGATGTATTAACAGAAGCATACAGTCTAGATCACGTGAAGTCATTATTTCCCTCTACTCCTCTTTGGTCAGACCTCATCTGGAATATTGTGTCCAGTTTTGGGCACCACATTTTAAAAAAGACATCAACAAACTGGAGCAAGTTCAGAAAAGAGCGACCAGAATGGTGACCGGTCTGCAAACCCTGTCTTATAAGTAAAGGTTGCAGGATTTGGGAATGTTTAGTTTGCAAAAGAGAAGACTGAGAGGAGACTTAATAGCTGTCTTCAAATATCTAAAGGGCTTTCACATTGTAGAAGGATCAACTTTATTCTCATTTGCACAAGGAAAAACTAGAAGCAATGGGATGAAACTGAATGGGAGGAGACACAGATTAGATATTAGAAAAAAATTTTTGACAGTTAGAGTGATCAATGAGTGGAACAGGCTGCCACGAGAAGTGGTGAGTTCTCCTTCAATGGAAGTCTTCAAACAGAGGCTGGACAGACATCTGACTGGGATGATTTAGCGAATCCTGCTTTGAGCAGGGGGTTGGACCAGATGGCCCAGGAGGTCCCTTCCAACTCTACGATTCTATGATTCTATGATTCTATACTCTGTGTGCTGGAAAATATTGCTTTAACTCTAATAAGAGCTGTTTTAGGATGGACACTGGAAGAACAAGTTAACCTCTCCATACCGAATGCACAATCCCACCCTCCCTGTACTCTGACTTTGTTGTGTGTCTTCAGCTCTGAAAAGAGCTATTTTTTTGTGGTATTATAGAGCTAGTGCCAGACTCCTTTCAACTGTCCCTGCTCGGGTATCTCTCGCTCCCTACTCTGCACTGACCTAGTATACACTGCAGCTAGCCCTGACAAGTGCTTTTGTATTATCAGAAGGTCTAAAGACTCTCCTTAGCAGCTGAGCGATCTCTCCCTAAGCTTGTAGATGCAACATGTGCAAAATGGTGGTGGCAGGGCTTAAACAGACCCTATGACGCCGGGCGGCCAGCCAGTCTTAGTAATGCCACTACCAATATATCTGCGGCATTACTGTAATTGGTTAAGAAGACCAGCATGTTTATTGGCTGCAAATGAGGCAGCAAAACTGCAGGGCGGGACATCTACATATAGCGAGGCAATTACACAAATACTCGCAATTTAACGAGTAACCCGAATACCATACTGTCTGTGCGAATAGCGAATAGTATCGAATATTCTCGCTCATCACTTTTTTTTTTACATCTAAGGGTTTTTTTAAACCTTGTCATGCCTTTTGGATTATCTAATGCACCTGCTGTGTTTCAAAATTTTATGAATTATATTTTCTTTGATTGCATTGGAAGATATGTTTTTTACCTCGATGACAATCTAATTTTCTCACCAGATTTGGACACTCACCAGGAACATGTCCGTGTTGTGGTACAGACATTGAGGGAGAACTCTATGTCTGCTAAATTAATGTTTTTCTTCTGTTAAGTAGACCTCTTTGTTGGGGTAAATTTTGTCAGCAGAAGGGTTTAAGATGGACCCTAGTTAAGGTGCAGGCCATAATTGATTGGGTTCAACCTTGTGTTCTTAAGGCTTTGCTGCATTTTCTGGGATTCACAAACTATTATAGAAAATGTATCAAGGGGTTTTCGCAGATTGCTAAGCTACTTACTGACCTTACACTTAAGGGGACGAATCTCAAGGTTTGGTTGTCGGGTGCTACCTGGGTTTTTGAAAGATTAATAGTGGTTTATGTCTGCACCCATTCTGATTGAATCCAACCTGATCTCCAAGAACCATTCATTGTGGAGGTGGATGCTTCAGCAATCGGAGTGGGGGCAGTCTTATTGCAGGGGCCCAAAACTCTGACTAACTTGCGTCCATGTGCTTTATTAATCTAAAAAAATTTCACCGGAGGAGAGAAATTATGATGTTGGGAATTGGGAGTTACTTGCTGTCAAATTGGCCTTTGAGGAATGGAGGCATTTTTTCGAGGGGGCGGTTCATCCAGCTGCGGGCGGTGATCACTGATCACTTGAATTTAGTTTACATTGAATCAGCTAAAAGCTTAACTCCTAGAGAGGCCAGATTGTCCGTTTTTTTCTCAGTTTAATTTCTCTATTTCTTTTAGGCCAGGGTCCAAGAATGTGAAAGTTGAAGCATTATCTCGTAGTCTAGATTCCATTTCTCCTCCAGAACCTCCATCCTCCATTATTCCTCAGGGTTTTGTGGTGTCTATGGTAACCTCAGACTTGGAAGAGGAGATTCATAAAGTTCAGTTTTTGGCTCCTTCTGCTACTCTAGGGTCCAAATTATTTGTGCCTGTGTACCTAAGATTGCAGGTGCTACAGGAATTTCATGATTCCATTTTAAGTGGTTATCCTGAGGTTACTGCTACACACAAAGCCGTTGCTTGACCTTTTTGTTGGCCACCATGCATGATGATATTAAAGATTTTGCATTTGCTTGTGAAGTCTGCGCACGTGCCAAAGTCAGTCATTGCCGGCCGGTTCGGGAAGTCGCTCCATTGTCAATTCCAGAAAAACTATGGACTCATTTGTCCATGGATTTCATTACAGATTTGCCTCTGTCAGATGGGAAAACTGCTATCAGGGTGGTAGTTGATCGATTCAGCAATCAAGCTCTTTTTGTTCCTTTGTCAGGATTACCTAATGCAGAGACACTCTCCAGGTTATTTGTTTCTCATATTGTAAGGTTACATGAGATCCATCTGAGCATTGTGTCTGACAGGAGAGTACAATTTGTCACTAAATTTTGGAGAGCTTTTTGCAGTAAACTAGGGATTGACTTCTCATTTTCATCTGCCTATGTTTGGCGTCGGGTTCCTGTCACTGCACAGCAGGAATCCCAAGCCTTGCCTTCGGCAGTCTCCCATTCCTCTTCGGCCACAGAGGAGGCTGCTCAGCAGACTCATCGATCCCAGCGCTCTGCTCAGACTAGCACTGTGGGTTTGATTGCTGCTGCCACCTCTGGTCCAGCTATAGCAACACATGCTGGTCAGTAGCGAGCTACTCCAGGGACTAAGTCCTTTTTCGACCTACTGAGCATGCCCGTGGGATGATATCTCATTGGAGATTGGAGGTCACATGCTCGGGTCCTTCTCCAGCTCGGATTGGACCATCAGGAAGGTCCTGGAAGGATGCTGCTATAAAAGGCTTGCATGGCCACTTGGCCATGTGCTAGCATACACAGTATTTGGTAGAGGTGTGTGTGTTGATGGATGCTTGTGAAACGCTGACTGACATATTATGAAACACCTTCCCTTTGATACGCATGTGGTTAAGGTTAGAGTTTGCAGTCGGCGCTGAGTTGTGACACTGTCTAGCTCCACAGTGCTCCCTGCTCCTCACCCATGCTAGCACCAGTGGGTGCCAAGCTATAAGGCATCACTGTACTGCCTCAAGTAGTTGCAACCACCAGAAGCGGCGCCGTGTGCAAGTTATGCGCTTTCCTTGCCCTAATCAGGGAGGTTAGTGGTGTCCGCCAGAGCGGTGCAGCACGCACCTAGTGTGCTTATATTTCTATTGCTCTCTCCGGCACCGCAGCTGCGGTGCCGAGCGCTAGAAGTCAAGAGGGACTGCCTATGGGGCAGAGTACTGTGACCGTATTCTAGCGCTCATCCGACCGAGGCCTGTGAGTTTTAACAGGCTTCGGTAGTTACACTCAGCGGCAAGGTTGTTCTGTGAAGCAACAGAACTCGCCACTGTACACACCGGGTGACTTTAACTCGCGTGTGTTTATCTATTACTTTGCCATATAGTCTCCACCATTACTGACCAGCAGTTTACCATCTCTGCCTGGTGGACCCCAGGCTGTGAACGCACCGCTTTATCATTTTATTATTTGGTGCGTTCTGCCAGCCTAACATTATACTAGCGCCAGGGTCTGGCTAGTAATGCGGACAAACAGTGACTGCAGCGGTACATCCAGCAGCTGGAGGGCAGGTTGGAGGCTCTCGAGTGCTCAGCCTCAGCTGTGGATGTTATCGCAGTCGCTGTTCACGCAGCCACAGAGGTTGTCTCCCGTGTGTCCCCTGCCTTGCCTGTCCCGACTTTGTCCTGCCTCCCATTACCCGAGAAGTTATCGGGCGATAGTGCTTCTTGTAGGGGTTTCATGAGCCACTGTACCATACAGCTGGAGCTGCTGGTTGCACGATTCCCCTCCGAGCGGGCTAAAGTGGGATTTGTTATTTCCTTATTGTCAGGCAGGGCTCTGGAGTGGGCCACACCGCTGTGGGAGCATGGTGATCATGTGGTGCAGAGTGCCTTGCAGTTCTTGGGCACTCTGAAACAGGTCTTTTTGGGACCGCATGCCACCCATGATACCACGCTCCAGCTGCTGGCATTATCACAGGGCCCGTCTCTGGTCAGCCATTATGCCATCCAGTTCCGGAAGCTGGCTTCGGAACTGAAGTGGTCAGATAAGACCCTCGTTCCAGTGTTCTGGAGAGGTCTGGCTGACCATGTGAAGGATGCCCTGGCCACCACGGAGATTCCTGCCACACTGAAGGAGCTTATCACCATCTCCACCCGCATAGACCTTCGTTTTTCAGAGCGAAGGTTGGACCGGTCCCAGTGTAGGCAGAGGTTTAGGTTGGCACCCACTTTCGCTAAACTTCCGGAACCTCCCAATCAGGCGTCTGAGCTCCGAAAGGCCATGAGGAATTCTCGCGCGGGATCCAGGTGCCGGTCCACGTGAGCTCCCGTGGTCTGTCACATTTGCCGGCAGTCTTGTCACCCTGCCAACAGGTGCCCACAGCGGCCAGGAAAGAGCTCGCCTCTAGTGGCTGTTGAAAGAGGCCTACTAGATACAGCAACGTTTTCCTCCAAGGTGTCCTTTGAGAGACGCTTGACTTTGGCTCTTCCACTCTGGCGGTGGAGGTTTGCGTGGACTCCAGGGTGGAAGGCAATTTGATGTCGTCTGCCATCGCCCAACGGCACACAATTCCTCTGGTTTTACTACCTCAGCCAGTCACCATCAGAGTGGTGAATGGAGCGACACTACCCTCTCAGATCACCCACCAGACCGTGCCGCTGATACTCTCGCTGTCTCCTTCCCATCAGGAGATGCTATATCTCCTTGTCATGCCTGAGGGTATCTACCAGGTTCTCTTAGGGGTTCCCTGGTTGCGTCATCACTCTCCCCATATAAAGTGGTCCTCGGGGAGATTTCTTGGGTGGAGTAAATCCTGTGTGGGTAGGTGTCAGAGGGAGTGCGTTCAGGTTGCCTCCTCTGAAGTCCCTGCAGATCTCTCCTTTCTTCCCAAATACTATCGACAGTATGCAGACGTGTTCTTCAAGAAGGCGGCGGAGACCCTTCCGCCTCACCGCCCCTACGACTGTCCTATTGACCTCTTGCCTGGTGCTGAGCCTCCCCGGGGTCGAGTCTATCCCCTATCTCTCCTGGAGACAGAGGCCATGTCTCAGTATATCAGGGAGAATCTGGCAAGGGGATTCATTAGGAAGTTATGTCACCAGCAGGGTCGGGATCCTTCTTTGTCCAGAAGAAGAATGGAGAACTACATCCCTGCATCGATTACAGGGGTCTTAACGCTATCACCATTAAGAATAAGTATCCTCTACCCCTGATATCGGAACTGTTTGATAGGCTATGAGGAGCAAGGGTGTTTACTAAACTTGATCTGCTGGGGGCTTACAACCTTATTCTCATCTGTGAGGGGGACGAATGGAAGACGGCTATTAACACCAGCACCAGGGACGGGCACTATGAATACCTGGTGATGCCCTTCGGGCTCTATAATGCTCCGGCTGTCTTCCAGGACTTTGTGAATGACATCTTCCGGGATATGCTCTCCACCTCGGTTGAAGTCTATCTGGATGATATCCTAATCTACTCTCCAGGTATAGACTCCCACCGGAGAGATGCTTGCAAAGTCTTCGACCTCCTTTGGGAAAACTCTCTCTATGCCAAGTTGGAGGAGTGTGTGTTTGAGCAGGAGTCCTTGCAATTCCTGGGCTATATCATCTCCACCCAGGGATTGGCCATGGATCCTGCCAAGCTACAGGTGGTTATTGTTTGGCAGGACCCTCATTCCCTCAAGGCAGTGCATCACTTTATGGGATTTATTAACTTATACCGCCAATTCATTCCCCACTTCTCAACCTTGGTAACTCCCTTGGTTGCCCTCACCAAGAAGGGAGCAAATCCTAATCTGTGGTCAGAGGAGGTCTCCAAGGCCTTCCTCTCTATTAAGTCTCATTTCGCCAGTGCACCCATTTTACATCGCCCCGATGTAGATAAACCATTTATTTTAGAGGTGGATGCCTCGTCCGTCGGTGCTGGAGTGGTCCTGTTCCAAAAGGATGCTCAAGGTCAGAAGCATCCCTGCTTCTTCTTTTCTAAGACCTTCTCACCAGCAGAGAGGAACTATTCCATCAGGGACAGGGAGTTGCTGGCCATGAAATTGGCCTTTTCTGAATGGAGACATCTCCTGGAGGGGGCTCGCTACCCCTTCCAAGTCAACACTGACCACAAAAATGTAGTGCATTTACAAACCACCCAGCGGCTAAATTCTCACCAAGCTAGATGGTCCTTGTTCTTCTCCCTGTTCCATTTCACCCTCCATTTCCTATCCGGTGAGAAGAACGTCCTGGCCGATGCTCTCTCCCGCTCCATGGTGTCATTGGAGGAGGAAGAGGAGCCTCAGCTGATAGTCCTGTCCGAGATTCTGAGGACCGTAGCTCCGGTCGCCCTTGAGTCAGTACCTCCGTGCAAGACATTTGTCCCTGCCCGTCTGCGACCGGAGGTCCTCTCTTGGGCTCATTTGTCCAGGGTGGGTGGACATTTTGGGACAAAACAGACCTCTGAGCTTCTGACGAGGACGTACTGGTGGTCGCATATGGCCCATGACATCAGGGACTATATTCAGGCATGCGTCTCTTGCGCCCAGAATAGGTTCTTTCGGCAGCAGCCCGCTGGGCTACTTTACCCCCCACCGGTAGTGGACAGGACCTGGGAGATGGTCGGTATGGACTTTGTGGTGGGGCTGCCCAAGTCCAGTGGCAGCACGGTCATTTGGGATGTCACTGACCATTTCTCCAAGATGGTGCACCTGGTACCTCTCTCCCAGTTACCTTCTGCACGGGCCCTGGCAGCATTGTTTATTAAGCACATTTTCTGCCTGCACGACATGCCGGACAAGATTGTCAGTGACCAAGGTCCCCAGTTTGCATCTCGGTTCTGGAGAGCTCTGCAGACTGCTCAGCATTGAGCTAAATCTCTCCTCGGCCTATCAACCCAAGACGAACGGGTTGGTAGAGAGAACCAACCAGACCCTGGTCACATATCTATGACATTTTGACTCGGCCAGGCAGGATGACTGGGCATCCTTGCTGCCATGGGCAGAGTTTGTTTTGAACAACTCTGTGGCCGACTCTACTGGCCAGACCCCATTCCTCCTAAACTACGGCCAGCATCCGCGCGTCCCTGTGCCCATGCCATCCACTGACTCTAGGGTGGCAGACTGGGCGGTGGAGGCATGTGACATTTGGGATTGCACTCAGGATGCTATCTGGGCCTCCAAGGAGAGAATTAGGGTTTCCGCTGATGCACACCAGCACCCTGTGGTCTATCGTCTGGCCCTTCCACCACACTTGGCTATCACTGACACGTTCCACGTGTCCCTCCTTAAGCCTGTCCACATGTACCGGTTCTCCGAGTCATCTGCCGGGACATCAGACCGGTCCTTGGACGAGTTTGAGGTTAATGCCATCATGGGATGCAGGGTGGTACTGGAGAAAAGTTTCATTTGGTGGGCTGGAAGGGTCATGGTCCAGGCTCGGACCTGGGAGCCAGTGGAGAACATCCAGGCTCTGCTTTTCGTTGCAGCATTTGAATGTAGTGAGGTTCAGAGAGGAGGGGGACCTAGGAGGGGAGGTAATGTTAGGCATAAGGTTTCTGTCGCTGCACAGAAGGAATCCCAAGCCTTGCCTGCAGCGGCCTCCCATTCGTCGTCAGCAGCAGAGGAGGCTGCTCAGCAGACTCGTCGATCCCAGCGCTCTGCTCAGACTAGCACTGTTGGTTTGGATGCTGCTGCCACCTCTGGTCCAGCTATAGTAACACATGCTGCTCATCAGCGAGCTACTCCAAGTCCTCCTTTCAGTCTACTATGCACGCCCGTGGGACGATCTCTCATTGAAGATCGGAGGTCACATGCTCAGGTCCTTCTCCAGCTCGGATTGGACCATCAGGAAGGTCCCGGAAGGACGCAGCTATAAAAGGCTCGCATGGCCGCTTGGCTGGTATACACAGTATTTGGTAGACGTGTGTGTGTTGATGGATGCTTGTGAAACGCTGACTGACTTATTATGAAACCCCTTCCCTTTGATACACATCGCATGTGGTTAGGGTTAGAGTTTACAGTCAGCGCCGAGTTGTGGCACTGCCTAGCGCCACAGTGCTCCCTGCTCCTCACCCACGCTAGCGCCAGTGGGCGCCAAGCTATAAGGCATCACTGTACTGCCTCAAGTAGCTGCAACTGCCAGTAGTGGCCCCGTGTGCAAGTTGTGCGCTTTCCTTGCCCTTATCAGGGAGGTTAATGGTGTCCGCCAGAGCGGTGCAGAGAGCACCTAGTTTGCTTATATTTCTATTGCTCTCTCCGGCACTGCAGCTGAGCGCTAGTGGTCTAGAGGGACTCTAACCCTGTGCCTCTGGGGCAGAGTCCTGTGACCATATTCTAGCGCTCATCTGACCGAGGCCTGTGAGTTTTAAGAGGCTTCAGTAGTTACACTCAGTGGCAAGGTGGTGAAGCAGCAGAACTCGCCACTATACACACTGGGTGACTTTAACTAGCGTGTGTTTATCTATTACTTTGCTGTATAGTCTCCACAATTACTGAGCAGTAATTACCATCTCTGTACGGTGGACCCCAGGCTGCGAACGCACCTCATTATCATTTTATTATTTGGTGCATTCTGCCAGCCTAACAGCCTTTCACCCTGAAACCAATGGTCATATTGAGAGGAAGAAATTTTAAGGTGTTTTGTGGCAGCTCAAAAGGAAGATTGGTCTTTGTTTTTACCTCTCGCCGAGCTTGCTTTTAACAGTTGAGTAAATCAATCTACCGAAACCTCACTGTTCTTCTGTAATTATGGTTTTCATTCCCATTTGGCTGAATTTTCTAGGATTAATTCTGAATGCCCTGGAGTAGAGGTCGCCATACAGAGTCTTGGTGATGTCTGGAGGGAGGTTCAGAATAATATTGGGACTGTTCAGTTTCGCCAAAAATGAAAGGCTGATAGACGACAACCAAACCTTATCCCCAATCTTAAAAACAGGACCAACAGAACGTCTAAGAACATTAAACTTAAAATTACGTCAGTGAAGTTGGATCCAAAGTTTATTGGTCTATATGAGATCCTAGAGGTGGTCAATCCAGTGGCATTTAGATAAAAGCTTCCTCCATCCCTTTGCATCCCTAACGCATTCCATAAATCCCTAAGTCCCTATTAAAGGAGTGTGTCCCTGCATGGTCTCCTTCATCTCTGTCTCCACATTCAGTAGAAATTAGATTGGAGTATGAAGTTCAGAGGGTTGTGGATTCTTGTAGGGTCCGTAATCCCCTCTAGTACCTCATCCACTGGAGGGGATAAGGACTAGACGAGAGATCCTGCATCCCTAATCGAGATGTGAAGGCCGATCGGTTAATCAGAGCCTTCCATCTAATATTTCCTGGGAATAGGGGATACTGTCACGGTTCCACCCCTCAGTGTGTCTGCCATACTTCTTAAGTGAGCTGCTTCTCCGTGACCTCTGCCAGACGTACATTCATCTCGTAGGTTTGTGCTCCCTGTGCCTTGAATTCCGCGTGCTTGATCATTTGCTGCCTGACCTTGGACTTCGTTCTGAGCATCTGACTGTTTAACCCCTTCTGCTGTGATCCGTTATCCTCCTAGTATTCTGATCTTGGACCGCTATCTGACCATGTTTTTGTCTCTTCCTACTGTTTATGAAGTACTCTCCCGGATTCTGACATGGACTTCTTGACCGTTCTGACTCACAGCTTGGCCGTGAGAAATGACTAGTGTCACAGTTACAATTAATCAGCTATTCCAGTACCATACAGTGTTCCTTCCTGGTGTTCATAAAATGCCTGCAGAGCTGGTCTCTCTTTACTGCAGTGAGATCTGTCATCTCAAATGGAGTCACATAAATGGTGCTCCGAGCGACTTAAGCCTTGTCTCGAATGTACGCATACATCTCTGCTTGCTGTCCAATAGTCATTCCATCACATCTATTACTTTAAAAATTGGCATAAATATCCCATTACTGATAATTTTTGCCAAAAACATAGCAATTTTAAGGAGGCGTAGTTGATGGGAGGTATGTGTCACAGAGATGGTTACTCTCTGTAATGTAACCCAGATTATTTTCTCTAGTGCACATAAGCACTAAGATGTTCATTTGGTGCACTTGGGCCTGGGTTGTGGGTAGCTATGTGATTTGGGCTGGTCACCTCTGGGTGTGGCTAACAGCCTATATAATGGTGGCTGTTGTTTGGCACATGGTCTGTGTGTTGGGAGGGAGAAGGCCTCCAGTGAGTGTTTGGCTCCCGACTGAGCAAGAATATTGGGCACTACCCCAAGCCTGTGTGCCTACAGGCCTGGCAGAGCAGAGCACCGCTATGGATATTTGGATTTTTGTTTGCCTGATTTAAAAGCTGTTTGTTTTCTGTTTTTGCTTCTGGATTTATGAAGCAATAAACCCATAAACATTTAAAGTAACGTACTATGATTTAGCTTTGCAGGATGCCAAAGCATATGACAAGCTAAAAACTGAGATTCTGGTGTGCATGGGGGTGACAATGACTATCAAGACACAGCTGGTTTACCACTGGGCGTATCAACAGGACAAACCACCTCGCTCCCAAATGTTTGTCCTGTTACAACTGGTCCAGAAGTAGCTGCAGCCAGAGTCTTCTACACCTGCACAGATGGTAGAATGAGTGGTGATGGACCGATATGTGCATTCCATGCCGAGGACCATACAGACTTGGGTTGCTCACGGTGATCCCAGGAATGCCGATGGACTGGTTGAGAGATACCAGGGGATTGAAGGTTCCTTGGGAAGGCAGTCCACTCCATACTGGGGGTCCCAACAGGGCGGAAGCCCAATAGGGGGCATCCAAGGTCCATAGGGGTGGGGGAGGTGGTGCCAAGGTCCCTATGGGTGATGTTATTTGCTGAAGGTGCCACGGCCAAAGACATAGCTGCCTGTAGTCCCATGACCCCCAAGCAGATGGACTGCAGCATAGGACGCCGTTGTTCATATTATGTATATCCAGTCTTTAGTGTGAACTCTCCACTCAACGAATGGCCTCAAGAGTGTCCCATGAAGGTTAATGGATGGGAGATAAAGCATTGCTAGACTCCGGGAATCTGGTGACCCTTGTGAGGGCCACTTTCATCTCCAACTGATCCTGGGAAAAAAGTTGGTATTCGTGCATACATGGTGATGATAAGAACTACAAAAAATAAGAATAATAGTTGTAACATGGGGATCGAGTATCAAGTGACAGCTGCTGCCAAAAGTCGTTGGAAATCCTCCATTTTTTCAAGCCTATATGGCACTATTTCCACAGCAAGCAGCCAGGAAACGTGCCTATTTAGGGTTTGGGTCTGTGGGTGGGTGGCCAAGAGCTCTTTTTATTTTTATGTTCCAAGGCTTGGGGTAGGGATAGCTGAACACTGTGCTAGGACAAGAATTTGGAAGTGCCTGATGGTACATCAGAATGTGGAAAGACAGATACAAGGCAGGAGGCATCTGCGCCAGTGTAATGGACATGGGATTGGCAAGCACCTAGCACAGGGGAAAAAGTAGTGGTATCACTTGATGGCACCAATTGTGGACACAGGGTTTTCGCCCACCGAGTTGGCTGCTTAGACGATATGTGACTGATACTGGTGGTGGTTAGGCTCTTCGTGGTCAGGCCCATGCTTGACCTTGGCATTGCACAGGTTGCAAATGACCATTTTTTTTGTCTCAGAACTCTCTTTAAAAAAAAAGCCCCAGACTGGGGAACACCTATCTGTATAGTGGAGAAATTCACAAGTGTCGGTACTCTACGGAATAGTTGCCCACCTTCTCACCCTGGTCACCCACCTGCCTCTTACTGACTTTTTTGCTGCTGGTCTTTTTCTTCATGCCGTCTTTCCAGGTTGGGTCGGGGACTTCATCATCCAGAACCTTGGCTTTCACCGCCGCACCCTGGTCCTCCTGACTTGGTGACTTATCAACAAACAGATTTATTGGCAACTGTGTCTCCTCATCATCTACCTCCTTAGACAAAATTTTCCATTCCCCTCTGTCATCTTCTTGTGACTGTGTGACTGCTCTAAGTTTTGTGCATCAATAAACACCATGTCCTCCTGTCACTCTTGGAACATGCAAGGTGAGAGGCCACAATCAAGAAATGATGATGAAAAGAGCTCCTCTGTGTTTCCTAGTGTGGGATCACTGGTTTCCTGGGACTCGACATGGTGGGAGAAAAGAGGATCAGGGTGAGCATTAAGTGATCCAGATTCTTGGGAAGTGAGACTAGTTCAAGTGGAAGACTGATTTGTGCTTGCAATCATGCTGGAAGCATTATCTGCCATCCAACCGACCACTTGTTTGCACTGTTGTGGCTTCAGAAATAGTTTCTTGTGACTCCCCGCAAAGTGGGACAGGGAGCTATGTGTCATGGATGGGCATGTTCCTTGTGCTCCAGCAACTGGTGTAGTTGCTCTTGCCCCATGACTTCATTGTCTGCGTGCACCATCATCAGCACCTCCACTTCCCCATCCCTTACCGAACGCCTTACTCATTTTGTAATTGCTAATTCTCTGGAAACCAAGTTGATTGATTGAAGAAAAATTTTTTAAATAAAAAAAAGTTGCTACCAGTGGCAGGCCAAGCATTTTTTAAAAATTTCAAATCACCGCAATTTCACACAAAGTATGTTAAACTATATGAATAACAATAGTCAATTTTTGGAATAAAAATGTGGTCACCTGTAGCAGGCCAAGCGGTTTTACAAATTTGAAACCACTGTAAATTTACACAAAACCCATTAAACTGTATGGATGACAATAGTCAATATTGGAACAAAAAATTTTGTGAACTCTAGCAGGCCAATCGTTTTTAAAAAATTTTAAGCCACCATAATTGTACACAAAATACACTAAACTGTATGGATGACAATAGTCAATTTCTGGAACAAAAATATTTGTCAAATGTAGCATGCCAAGTCATTTTTAAAACTTTTACACCACTGTAATTTTACATAAAGCACGTTAAACTGTGTTTATGACAATTTAGTCAATTTTTTCACCACAAAAAAATGTGGTCACCTGCAGCAGTTATATATTTAGCAATGGACTGCAAAGCCCTAAGCCCTGCCTAGAGGCTGTATTCAGCCACTCTCTTTGATACAGCAGTTGTCCCTAGGCTAACTGCAGAATGTATTTCATAGAAGCAGAAAACAGAACAAATTTAACCCTTAGAAGGCCTTTTAGTATGATAGTTCAATATCAGCACCAATAGCACCACTAGAGGACTCTGATTAATGAAACTGTACACACGCAGGTCTGGACAACTATTCTCTTCCTCCAATCACAACAGCCCTGAGCTTTGCAAAGGCGTCAGTGAGCCGAGCATGGTGGTCCCAGTTCTTTTATAACCTTTGATGAGATAATGCAGCCAGCCAAATATAGTAATGTCACTACCATGATGGCTCTGGCATTACAGTTACTGGCAGGCAATCCTTGCATGTTTACTGGTTGTGTAACAGGCAGCAAACACATGGGGAAGGGAATTGAGATTTCTATCCGAGCACCAGCCAATGACCGATGATTGCTGAGCATATCCGAGCACCCAGATATTCGAGTGATTTCAAGTATCACCGAGTATGTTCTCTCATCACTAATAAAGATGCAATTTTTCTATAAGCCTGCATGAAAGGTGTCAGGAAGGCGTCACACTAGAGAGAAATATGGACGAGTGAGAGGCGCAAAAACAACGCATTGCACTCGGACCAATATTTCTCTATGTGGCAGCTCCCATCAGATGTATATTTCTCGGCCATATTTTACTGGCTGAGAAAATCACAGCATGCTGCTTTTGTCAGCATATTCCTCCAAAAATACGCCAATGCAAGTCAATGGGGGTGAGAAAAATGCAGATTACACACGGACCAGATGTGTGTCTTGCGTGAGACATACGCACCAGTGTCCTTTAACAAAAGCCGTCAATTCATTTTGCGAT
Organism: Dendrobates tinctorius; assembly: GCF_039654945.1. Taxonomy (NCBI): domain Eukaryota; kingdom Metazoa; phylum Chordata; class Amphibia; order Anura; family Dendrobatidae; genus Dendrobates; species Dendrobates tinctorius. The sequence goes on from NW_027361917.1 coordinate 31,799,085, forward strand.
ACAGTGAAATCACACTGACATATTTAGTAAACAATAGAAAGAATAGATATAGACACATAGAATACATATATATATATACAGTATATATAATCATAGAATCTTAGAACGTAGAGTTGGAAGGGACCTCCTGGGCCATCTGGTCCAACCCCCTGCTCAAAACAGGATTCGCTAACTCATCCCAGACAGATGTCTGTCCAGCCTCTGTTTGAAGACTTCCATTGAAGGAGAACTCACCACTTCTTGTGGCAGCCTGAACCACTAATTGATCACTCTGTCAAAAAGTTTTTTTCTAATATCTAATCTGTGTCTCCTCCCATTCAGTTTCATCCCATTGCTTCTAGTCTTTCCTTGTGCAAATGAGAATAACATTGATCCTTCTACAATGTGACAGCCCTTGAGATATTTGTAGACAGTTATTAAGTCTCCTCTCAGTCTTCTCTTTTGCAAGCTAAACATTCCCAAATCCTGCAACCTTTCCTTATAAGACAGGGTTTGCAGACCAGTCACCATTCTGGTCGCTCTTTTCTGAACTTGCTCCAGTTTGTTGATGTCTTTTTTAAAATGTGGTGCCCAAAACTGGACACAGTATTCCAGATGAGGTCTGACCAAAGAGGAATAGAGGGCAATAATGACTTCACATGATCTAGACTGTATGCTTCTGTTAATACATCCTAGAATTGCATTTGCCTTTTTTGCTGCTGCATCACACTGTTGACTCATATTCAGTCTGTGATCTATTAGTATACCCAAATCTTTTTCACATGTGCTGTTGCTTATCCCTATTCCTCCCATTCTGTATATGCTTTTTTCATTTTTATTGCCCAGATATAGCACTTTGCATTTTTCCATGTTATAAACCATTCTGTTAGTTGCTGCCCACTTCTCCAGTTTATTTATATCTTTTTGAATCCTCTCTCTCTCTTCTCTAGTATTAGATATCCCTGCTAACTTTGTGTCATCAGCAAATGTAATCAGTTTACACTCAATTCCTACATCTAAATTGTTGATAAAGATGTTGAACAAGACAGAGCCCTGTGGTACCCCACTTGAGACATTCTTCCAACTGGATGTGCAGCCATTCACGACCACTCTTTGGGTCCAATCACTAAGCCAGTTATGAATCCACCTAACAGTTGCCTTGTCCATTCCATACTTAGTCATTTTTTCAATAAGGATTGTGTGAGATACTTCGTCAAATGCTTTGCTGATGTCAAGATATACTATATCTACAGCATTTCCCTGATCCACCCAATCAGTGATTCTGTCATAGAAGGAAATTAAGCTAGTCTGACATGACTTAATAGTTACTAACCCATGCTTACTCTGTTTAATCACTTCATTCTTATCCAGGTACTGACATACATATTGTTTAATAAGTTTTATCCTTTCAAAAATGGTAATCTCACATCACAAGTAATGTTTTGACAAGATGAAAAGTAAAAAAGCAAATTGCCTCTTCAGAGAGGAAGAGGACTAACTCTATAGTGCAGATATCGGTAAGGAAAGTTTTTGAGATGTATATACTGGGCACATAAATGTTTCCACCTTTTACCTTTCTATGACCTTGGGGATTATGTGTGTGGTAAAGCTGTGTGCATAGAGGTTATTCAGCTCTATAGTAAGGATTCATGTGGCCTGTGCATGGCGTCTTATTGGCTCTTTTGATAGATATTCTCCTCTTGAAACAATAACTCCTTATGCCTGTGTACATATGGAATCCATTAGAACATTATTAAAGCCGAACACATTATTGACCTGTACAATTCAGCACATGTACAATGTTTAATTTAGCCATGTCCATGAGTTCTGATATTTAGATTTTATTTATAATAGGTGGAAATAGTAAATCATTTATAAGCGGTAGGTTAAATATGTTAAATTAATTTGCAGGTTTAATGTAAACTTCTTGACATAGTTTTTGCTTCCTTAAAAAAATGAAATGATAATTTTATTTGATAAAGCCTGTGTGTCACCTTAGGAAAAGAAGTTCTGTATTTTTTGGATTACGAGATGCTCCGAATTATAAGATGCACCCCAAATTTTGACAGAACTAGGACATTTTTTTTTTAATGAAATGATGGTGCTTCTCTGTAATCCATGCGTCTTATTGCTTACCGGGGGTGGTGGCTGTGGTGAAGTGGGGTCCCAGAGTCTCTGCTAGTGGAGGCAGGAGTGGAGTGATGCTGCAGGCAGGGATGAGGGGGCTCCGATGTGCGGCGCGCTGCTGCAGGGGTCTTGTGCTGCAGCGGGGATCTTGTGCTGCTGCATGTCTGGTGCTGCTGATGGGTGTCTCCGATGCCCAACGGTGCTGTGTGGGTGTCCGGTGCTGCCGACATTTTGTGACAGGTCAGAGTACCGGCACTTCCACGATTCCTTGTGCGGTGGTCCCCGGGAATATGGCCACCGCCGGGAGCGGCGCATGCGCAGATGGCGATCTCAGGACCAAGATCTCATCTCACCATCTGCACATGCGCCGTCCCCGCCAGCAAGGAAAAAAGTGCAACTCCTGAGTTGTTGGTTTTTGTTCATTCTGCCTCCCAAAAATTTAAATTAAAAATTTTTTGGCGCTCAAAAATGGTACCATTAAAAACATCATATACCCCCCAAAAAAATACAACTATCTCCAGCAGCAAAAATGATCTTCAACTGCAGTACATCAACTCCAGGGGACCAGGAAGTAAACTTTCACTGGTGATGAAGAGAAAGTCTGGCTAGATTTTTGTCATGATCCCAGTGCAGGTTTTTGAGCTGTACGTCAGGGGTTAATGTCTGGAGCTCAGTGCAGGTTTTGACCTGCACACCTGGGGTTAATGATTGTGGCCTCTCTTTGGTTCTGGGAGAGCTTCTTAAACCCCTGGGAAGCTCCAATCCCTGCAAGTTATACTTTTGCCATTGGCTGAGTGTGGTGACCTCTGTGTGCCTGTGCCTGTTTGTTGTTATAGCTTGCTTATATGGTTCTGACCCGGTTCTGTTCCCCGTTGTGAGTTTGCCTGTTGATTCTGTACTGCGCTACCCTCTCTGTGTATGACTCATTGCCTGTGATCTGACTACTCTCTGCTCGCCCCGCTTGTACCTTGCAGCTATCTCTGTGCATGACTCATTGGCTATGTCCTGACTATCCTCCCTGTCTATGCCTCTTGGTAACTTGGTCTCGCAGTTACCCTGCTAGGAGTTCTCTTGCAGCTCCTAGCTCTCTGGAGTTTATGCCACGCCCCTAGCAGTCACGTGCTTCAGGTCCTGCTGTTCTGAATTATGCATCTACTCGGCTGCTGCCCGCTCCACAGGTATCTTTGAGCACAGTTCGCTTAACTCAGGACACGCGCACTGGCTCAGTGAGCAAGTTCAGTGTGGTGTTCCAGACATTATAACTGGCCCTGAATTTTTTTTTCTCTCCTCACTTCTGCAGCATGGACCCAATGTGTGCTTTATCTGAGCAGGTGAAATGCTTGACTCAGTCGCTGCAGAAGCTTAGTTTGGAACACCAAGCTCTGGCCCAGTCCCAACGGCGGGTTGAGGACTCAGTTCAGGGGGTACTTTCCGCAGGCTTTCAGCAGGTGGGGAATAGAGATGTCATTTTAGTCCCACCCGTATCCCCGGTTAAATTGCCAGATACGTTTTCTGGTAACAAAGATGAATTCAGAGCATTTAAGGAGGGCTGTAAGCTCTTTTTCTCTTTGAGACTCGGCTCTGGGGATGGGAAACAGAGGGTGAGGGTGGTTATGTCCATGATTAGGGGGTCCCCACAAGCCTGGGCATTTTCACTTTCCTCTTCTGCCTCTGAGAGAATGTCTGTGGATGCGTTTTTTGAAGCCTTAGGGCTCATTTATGATGAGCCTGATAGAGTGTGTTTGGCTGAGGACAAGTTGATGAGTGTCTGTCAGGGGGAGCACTCAGCTGAGTGGTTCTGTACTGAATTCAGACGTTGGACAGCCGAGATTTCTTGGAGTGATGCCGCTCTTCGGGGGCTGTTCCGTAGAGGTCTGTGTGAACGTCTGAAGGATGCCTTGGCACTCCATCCTCCACCTGACTCCCTGGAGGATGCCATGACCCAAGCGGTTCGCATGGATCGCAGACTGCGGGCTAGAGGCGTTATGCAACTGGAAACACCATTATTCTTCAGTGGAGATGAGACCCAGACTCTTCCTGTGGCTATGGAGGTGAGCGCTGTCACATGTGAGGAAAAGGAAAGAAGACGCCGCCGGGAGAAGCAGTTGTGCTTCTGTTGTGGGGAATCTGGACACTGGAAGAAGGACTGCCCCTCCTGTCCGTCATCCTCCAACATGGAGGGAAACGACTAGGTTTAGGTAGTAGTCGAGGAGGCTACTCAGACCTTCAGGTACAATTTTCCTCACGTGCAAAAATGGTGCTGCTGGTGGAACTGGAACTTGGTAATGGTCCGGTTCAGACTACTGCTTTTGTTGACTGTGGTTCTGCTGTGATACCAAAATTATGACTCTTAATAAGATAGGGACAGTCAGGCTTCATGATCCTGTTAAACTTGTGGCAATTGACTCGTCCCCTCTTACCCAGGACGGTATCTGTTGCAGGTCTGAACTTTTTTCTCTAAAAGTGGGTTCCACTCATGCAGAAAAGCTAAGTTGTCTTGTGCTAGATAACTTGCCTGCAGGACTGGTACTGGGGATGCCTTGGCTTCAACGCCATAATCCTACCATTGATTGGGTTACAGGGGAGATCACTCAATGGGGATGCAAGGATAAATGTGTGTCACGTCGGCGGTGGCAGCCGCTGCCGTCCCAGTAGCGGCGGGGCCCGCCGCTACCTATACTCACTGGCGCTCGCCACGCCGCACTGTGCCCGCCTCCTCCTCATTCCCCTCTGTCCGGCGCGTGCCTGCTCCATGCAAGCGCCTTACGCCGTCGGCGCACGCTCTGCAGGTCTCTTAACCCTTCAGCGCCTGCCCAGAAGCCTGAGAGCCCAATCGGCCTGCAGCACAAGGTATATCAGGCGTCTCCCACATGATGGATACGCCTGATTATCGTGTGCCTTTCCTTACAGTATCCTGGCCAAGTGTTTAGGGGTTTCCCCTTCTCACTCTCTCTGCTCCGTCCTGTACTCCAGTGCCCAGTCCTGTACTCCGTGTCTCCGCCCTGCACCCCAGTGCCCAGTCTTGTACTCCGTGTCTTCGTCCTACACCCCAGTGCCCAGTCCTGTACTCTGTGTATCCGTCCTGTACTCCAGTGCTCAGTCCTGTACTCCGTGTCTCCGTACTGTAACCCAGTGCCCAGTCCTGTACTCCGTGTCTCCATCCCATATTCCCCTCTCTGTGCCTGGTCCTATACTCCGTGTTTCCATCCTGCTCTCCACTCTGTACTTCCTACTCCCTTCTGCATTCCGTTCTCAGTCCTGCACCCCTCACTCAGTCCTTTGAGTCGTCCCTCTTGGTTCTAGCAGTCGCAGCATCTGTCTTCCGAGGGCCTTCCCCTAACGGCCCTGTATAGGGGTCGGCACCACCTGGCGCACTCACCCCCGGGAGCTCCAGTGCTGCGATCCAGAGGGTCCACTCACGGATGTAACCTACCTGTCGTCACAGTATACGTCACAGTATAATCAGGCCATGGACCCTGCTAGCGCCTTGGCAGCCACCCAGATAGAATTGCTCTTTTTGCGTGAAAATTAAACTAGAATATTGTCCTTTATGAAATCCATGGACACCCTCCTTTCCGCCTTACAAACTACTGATCCGGGGAATGCCCCGTTACTAGCGGGACTCCAGCAGGAGCTCGCGCAGGAGCTCACGCAGCAACGTGACGCCCAGTCCCATATTCTGAGATACATGGTGTTCGTGGACGACCGACTCCAGTCCCTACAGTCCTCTGCTCCCGCTTCAGCCCTACCTCGGGACCCCCTATCCCATCCACCACCACGCTTGGGGAAACCTCCCAGGTTTAGTGGCGACCCCAAGTTGTGTCGGGGGTTTTTAAACCAGTGTCGCTTGCACTTTGAGCTCCTACCTCAGCATTACCCCTCTGATCGGGCCAAGGTAGCTTTCATTGTGTCCCATCTTGAGGGAGAGGCCTTAGTGTGGGTAAATCCCCAGTGGTAGAGAGATGACCCGGTGGTATCAAGCATCCACAACTTCTTGGATACTTTTCGCAGGGTATTTGATGAACCTGGCCGTGTGGCCTCCACCACTGAGGTTCTTTTCAATCTTCGCCATGGCTCTCTCACCGTAGGACAGTATGCTATCCGCTTCCGAACACTGTCCTCTGAACTGGGGAGGAATAATGAGGCTTTGGTTGGGGCCTTTTGGAGGGGACTAACTGGTAAAATAAAGGATGAGCTTGCCGGCCGAGACACTCCTACCATTCTGGAAGATCTCATATCCCTAGCTACCCGTATAGATTTATGGTTTCAGGAACGCACCCGGGAGTCAGTTAGGGAGAAGAGATCTTTTAGGCTATACCAAGCGCCCATTCCCCACTCTACGGCGTCTTCTAGTAATTCCACTCCTGAGCCCATGCAAGTAGACCAAGTAAGGTTGTCCGAGCAAGAACGCAGGGAGAGAAGGACGCAGGGCCTATGCCTTTATTTTGGTGGGGTTAATCATTTTGTGCGTACTTGCCCAGTGCGGCCGGGAAACGCCTCCACCTAGGCCAGGTAAGAGAGGCCTTCCTAGGTGACACCGATTCCTCTCTGCCCCTTACTATTTCGGCTTTAATTGTTTTAGGTCGGGAGCGCAGATCTGTGGAGGCGTATGTGGACTCGGGTGCGGCTGGTAACTTCATCCAGCTCAAAGAAGTGAACCAGCTCCGAATTCCAGTTGTTACGTTAGAGAATCCACACTCCATCGCCTCCGTGGATGGCAAACCACTACCTGAACCCATCACCATGGTCACTGTCGAGGTGGAGATACAAGTTGGAGCAATTCACCGAGAAAAAAATCGCCTTTTATGTTTTGCCCAGTTTGTCCCACGCCGTGCTCCTCGGCTTACCCTGGCTTCATCTACATGAGCCCGTTCTAGACTGGCGTTCTGGGGAGATCCTCCACTGGGGAAACTTCTGCCATGAACGCTGTCTGTTGCCGGTATCTCGCCCAAGTCCGCAGCAAGCTCCTATCGATCTTCCTGGGCTTCCTACGGCTTACCACTTGTACGCCGACGTCTTCAGTAAGAAGGAGGCTGAGACACTACCGCTGCATCGTGCCTATGACTGCCCAATTGAGCTGTTGCCAGGAGCGATTCCTCCCAGGGAAAGAATTTATCCTCTGTCTCCGGCAGAAACCGCGGCCATGTCTGAATATGTCCAGGAAAACTTGGCTCAGGGTTTTATTCAGAAGTTATCTTCTCCTGCTGGAGCAGGATTCTTTTTCGTCCGGAAGAAAGACGGATCCCTTCGGCCATGTATTGACTACCGAGGCCTGAACAGTATCACGGTCAAAAATAGGTATCCCCTTCCGCTGATCCCAGAACTCTTTGACCGCTTGAGAGGGGCCCGGATCTTTACCAAATTGGATCTGCGGGGAGCCTATAACTTGATCCGAGTCCATGCCGGGGATGAATGGAAGACTGCCTTCAATACTCGGGACTGCCATTATGAGTATTTGGTTATGCCTTTTGGTCTCTGTAATGCCCCGGCGGTTTTCCAGGAGTTCGTTAATGAGATCTTTCGAGACCTACTCTACTCATGTGTCGTCGTATACCTAGATGACATACTCATCTTTTCCCCTGACTTATCCACTCACATAAGGAGTATTCAGCTGGTTCTGCAACGTCTATGGGAGAACAGACTCTACGCTAAACTAGAAAAATGTCTATTCAAGCAAACCTCATTACCCTTCCTAGGGTATATCATCACGGACTCCGGAGTAAAGATGGACCCCGAAAAATTGTCTGCTGTGCTCAAATGGCCACGTCCGGTTGGAGTAAAAGCCATCCAACGGTTCCTGGGTTTCGTGAACTATTACAGACAGTTCCTTCCCTTCTTCTCATCGGTGACCAAGCCCATCTCTGCTTTGACCCAGAAAAGGGACCAAACCAAATGCCTGGACTCCAGAGGCTGAAGAGGCCTTTCTCGCCTTGAAAGAGTCCTTTGCTACCGCTCCGATTTTACATCGGCTATTAGTCAATAGGCCCTTCATTCTAGAGGTGGATGCCTCCTCTACCGGTGCGGGAGCGGTCCTTTCTCAGCGGACAACTTCTGGTCAAGTGGTGCCTTGTGGGTGCTTCGCTAAATCATTGTCTCTTGCAGAATGCAATTATGCAATTGGAGACCGGGAATTACTGGCCATTAAGATGGCTCTGGAGGAGTGGCGGTATCTTTTAGAAGGGGCAGTTCATCCATTCATAATCTTCACGGACCACAAGAAATTAGCGTATCTTCAGTCCGCGCAAAGGCTCAACTCCAGGCAAGCCAGGTGGTCGCTATATTTCTCCCGGTTTGACTTCAAACTTCATTTTCAACCTGGGGACAGAAAGATCAAGGCATACGCTCTATCCAGGTCCCTACAGTCACCTGAGGTTGAGGAGGGTTCGTCTCACATCATTGAGCCTGGCAAAGTTATCACCGTGGCACCCGTGATGCTCTCTCCCATTCCGCCAGGCAATACCTTCGTCCCACAGAATAAGAGGTCGTAAGTCCTAGATTGGGGGCATTCCTCCAAGGTTGCGGGTCACGTCAGGGTCAAGAAAACCCTCAGCCTTCTTTCGTGCTACTACTGGTGGCCATCCCTTCGCCAAGATATGACCGATTTTATAGCCTCCTGCACTACTTGTGCTCTGAACAAGGTACCAAGAAGTCTGCCGTCTGGTCTGCTCCACCCTCTGCCTACTCCTGAAGCCCCTTGGTGACAGATTGGTATGGATTTCATTACCGATCTACCACGCTCTTCCGGGTGTACTACCATCTTAGTAGTGGTCGATCGCTTCTCCAAAATGGCCCATTTCATCCCGCTGCCCGGGTTACCTACGGCATCTGAGCTGGTCAAGGTCTTCATACACCAGATCTTTAGGCTTCACGGACTCCCTCAACAAATTGTCTCCGATCGAGGGGTCCAGTTTATCTCCCGTTTCTGGAGGGCACTCAGCAAGCTCATGGGTATATCTCTGGACTTCTCTGCTTATCACCCTCAGTCCAATGGGCAAGTGGAATGGATCAATCAGGTATTAACAGCCTACCTGCGTCACTTCTCTAATGCCCATCAAGACAACTGGGTGTCTCTTCTGCCGTGGGCAGAGTTCTCCCACAACAAGCATCCTAATGAATCCACCACCAAAATGCCGTTCTTCATGGTTTCTGGCCAGAACCCTGGTGTTCCACTACCTCTCTCTACGCCTTCTGGTGTTCCCGCAGCAGATGCCCTCGCTATTGAATTTTCTCAAGTCTGGAAGGAGACCAGAGAGGCACTTGAAAGATCCAGTATCCGGATTAAGACACATGCAGACAAGAGGCGCAGGGATCTTCCGCCATACCAACCTGGTGACAAAGTTTGGCTGTCAACTAAGTATATCCGCTTGAAGATACCTTCTTACAAACTGGGTCCTCGGTACATCGGTCCGTTCGAGGTTTTGGGACGCATTAACAACGTGGCTTATAAATTGAAGTTGCCGGCTTTGCTTCGGGTCCCTAACGCCTTCCATATCTCGCTCCTCAAACCTGCTGTTCTGAATCGGTACCGCTCAGTCCCACCTCCTTCCCCTCAGCCAGTAAGGGCCGATGACGTCTTTGAGGTGAAAGAAATTCTTGCCGTGAAAAAAGTTTGGGGGCGTACCCTATTCCTCATTGATAGGAAGGGTTTTGGCCCCGAAGAGAGGTCCTGGGAACCCAAGGAGAATGTTAATGATGCTCTTCTATTAAGGAGGTTTTTGTCCATCCTAAGGAGAGGGAGACGTAAAGGGGGGTACTGTCACGTCGGCGGTTGTAGCCGCCGCCGTCCCAGCAGCGGCGGGGCCCGCCGCTGCCTATGCTCACCGGCGCTCGCCACGCCACACTGTGCCCGCCTCCTCCTCGTTCCCCTCTGTCCGGCCGGTGCCTGCTTTGTGCGGGCACCTTAGGCCACGGGCGTGCGCTCTGCAGGTCTCTTAACCCTGCAGCGCCCGCCCAGGAGCCTGAGCATCCAATCAGCCGGCAGCACGGGGTATATCAGGCGTCTCCAACATGGTGAAGATGCCTGATTATCATGTGCCTTTCCTTACGGTATCCTGGCCAAGTGTTTAGGGGTTTCCCCCTCACTCTCTCTCCTCCGTCCTGTACTCCAGTGCCCAGTCCTGTACTCCGTGTCTCCGCCCTGCACCCCAGTGCCCAGTCCTGTGCTCCGTGTCTCCGTCCTACACCCCAGTGCCCAGTCCTGTACTCCATGTCTCCATCCTGTACTCCAATGCCCAGTCCTGCACTCCGTGTCTCCGTCATGTACCCCAGTGCCCAGTCCTGTACTCCGTGTCTCTGTCCCCTACTCCCCTCTCGGTGCCTGGTCCTATACTCCGTGTTTCCGTCCTGCTCTCCACTCTGTACTTCCTACTCCCTTCTGCATTCCGTTCTCAGTCCTGCACCCCTCACTCAGTCCTTTGAGTCGTCCCTCTTGGTTCTAGCAGTCGCGACATCTGTCTTCCGAGGGCCTGCCCCTAACGGCTCCTGTATAGGGGTCAGCACCACCTGGCGCGCTCACCCCCGGGAGCTCCAGTGCCGCGATCCAGAGGGTCCACTCGGACGTAACCAACCTGTCTTCACAGTATACATCACAATGTGACAACCTGGGACATTCTTTTAGCACTGTTAAATCTGTATCTGTGTCGTCTGTCGGACTGAAAGGTATTCCGGAGTACCTGAAGGATTTCGAAGACGTTTTTTCCGAAAGTGAGGCTGAGGCGCTGCCACCACATAGACCCTACGATTATGCCATTGATTTAGTACCCGGAGCCAAGTTACCTAAGGCTCAATTGTTCAATTTGTCTGGGCCTGAGTGCCAAGCCATGAAGGAGTACATAGCTGAGAGTCTCCGCAAAGGGCATATCAGGCCTTCTATGTCACCTGTGGCAGCAGGATTCTTCTTTGTGAAGAAGAAAGGCCTCTTTCACACATCAGGTTTTCGTCGTCAGGCGCGATCCGGCGCTTTTGACAAAAACCGGATCCGGCGAAATGCAATGCTGGATCCGGTTTGCCCCCCATTGACTTGCATTAGAGCCGGATCGAGCCGGATGGCCATGCGTTTCATCCGATTTTCGCCGGATCCGGCAATGTGACGCGATCCGGCGTCTGGAAAAAACGGCTACTGTAACGTTTTTTGTCTCCGGCGAAAAAGCCGGACACGCCGGGTCCGGCTTTTTCATACAATGAAAGCTTATGAGCGCCGCAATGCGCCTGATCCGGCGACAGCCGGATCCGGTGGCCGATTCCAGTTTTTTTGGTCTGAGCATGCTCAGTAGCTCTGCCCACAAGACATATATAAAAGCAAGACAGTGGGACCCTCAGCCACACCCAACATGCCACCCAAGCCAAGAACCAGGAGCAGGAGAAGGCAGCAGACATCTGCAGCAGCACCATCAGCACCACCCCAAATGGAGCAGCATGCTGAACAACGGGAGGGGAGTCCAGCAGCAGATGAGAGACGGTAATTATCAAATCCCCCATTCCTCCAAACTAGGGCTATGGAATATCAAGATATTCATTGGCCCTTTGTTTCTCTTTATTCAACAGCCGCCCAATAGATGCAGCAGCAGCAGCAGCAGCAATGGCAGCAGCAGGAACACCACCCACAGCCATGGAGTCTGGCCATCAGGAAGACAGCACATCTTCTTCTGGGAGCTCTCCCTCGCATCGTCAGTAGTGTTGAGCATTCCGATACCGCAAGTATCGGGTATCGGCCGATACTTGCTGTATCGGAATTCCGATACCGACTTCCGATATTTTTTCAATATCGGAATTCGGCATCGGAATCGGAAGTTCAGTTGATTGACGGCCTGACGTCATCATGATGCGCGGTGTGTGCGCATCATGATGCGCCGTCATTTCGGGCCTTCCGGGGGTCTCTGCCGGCCTGCCGGGGGGCTGTGCCGGCCTGCCGGGGGGCTGTGTGGACTGCCCGGAGTCTCTGCCGGCCTGCCGGGGGGCTGTGCCGGCCTGCCGGGGGGCTGTGCCGGCCTGCCGGGGGGCTGTGCACCCTGTGGGGGTCTGTACCGGCCTGCCGGGGGGCTGTGCCGGCCTGCCGGGGGGCTGTGCTGATGTCCGGGGGTCTGTGCAAGCATCGTCCGATGGGACTACAAGTATATATGTAGCATGTATGTAGTATGTATGTGGTATGTATGTAGCATGTAGTATATATGTAGCATGCATGTAGTATATATGTAGCATGTATGTAGTATGTAGTATGAATGTAGCATGTATGTAGTATGTAGTATGAATGTAGCATGTATGTAGTATGTAGTATGAATGTAGCATGTAATTTTTTTTTTTTTTTTTTAACATTTAACACATTAGCCGGATGATGGGACTACTACTGTCCCATCATTGGCTAATGTGTCAATCACTGTCATGGTAGCAGGCATCGCCCGATGGGACTTGTAGTCCCATCGGACGATGCCTGCACAGACCCCCGGAGCCTGCACAGACCACCGGCAGGCCGGCACAGCCCCCCGGCAGGCCGGCACAGCCCCCCGGCAGGCCGGCACAGCCCCCCGGAGCCTGCACAGACCACCGGCAGGCCGGCACAGACCACCGGAGCCTGCACAGACCCCCTGGCAGGCCGGCACAGCCCCCCGAAAGGCCCGTACAGACCCCAGAGAGGCTGTACAAGGGCAGGAAAGGGTTTTTCTTATTCCGATACCGGAAGTCCCATAGACTTGAATGGGACTTCCGGTATCGGAATCGGCGATACCGATACTTTTTTTAAAGATCGGCCGATACCATCCGATACGATACTTTGAAGTATCGGATGGTATCGCTCAACTCTAATCGTCAGCGTTTGACGGTAAGTTTTTATTTCCAAATTCCATCATCTCTGTAATATATGTCTATTCATTGCCTTTTATTTCAAAACAGGAATCACAAGATGAAGAGGAGCTCCCAGAAGAAGAAGGAAGGGGTGGACAGACACTTGGAGTGGGCTCACAATTGGTAAGTTTTTTGCATCAAACGCAGAAACACAACATCACACTACACACAACACATAGAAAACAATGTTCTGCAGACCACACACAGCAAACAAATGCCTACATCCAAAGACATAACATTTTTTGCTTTCTTCTCTAGTCTTTCCAATCTGGTGCTCGGCCAAGAGGTCCTCGCAGTGCCTCCCAGGGTCATCGGCGACAGCAACGCGGCGGTCACCAGCGTGTAAGCATAAATATTTTTGCTTTGTTTTTTTGCACTTTTTATTTCATTTCTTTTGTGGAGGCTAATTATGTTTTTTTTTGTCTTTTTCTTTAACAGCCTTCACAGCGTGCTCCCGACTCTGACGGTGAGGATGGAGGAATCGATGTGGACCACCTCATCGATCTCGTCAGAGAAAGGGAGCCGCTCTGGAATATGGCTGACCGCCGCCACGCTGACCTTATCGTTACCCGACGACTCTGGGAGGAAATCTGTTCGCTCCTTGTGGACCGCTGGGAGGACCTCGAAGCTCGGGCCCAGATTAAAGAGCGTAAGTATATACAGTACCGGTTGCTTGATTTAAACCAGTGTTTCCCGAACTCCAGTCCTCGTGGTCCCCACGGATCATGTGTTCAGGATTTCTATTTACTTTGGAAATCCTGAAAACATGACCCCTGGGGACCATGAGGACTGGAGTTTGGGAAACACTGATGTTGTATACTAACCACTTTGTCCTTTCTCGTTTCAGGGGAGAGAATTGTGAAGCGGTGGCGGTCTGTGAGGGATCGTTTCAAGAAGGAGTTCAATAAAGAGATGCGGGCCCCAAGTGGATCTGGAGGACGCAGGAGCAAGTACAAGTACGCACGAGCCCTGTCGTTCCTCCGGGAGACAATGCTCACCAGAAGGTAAATATTACACACCACATGTGACAAAAAAATGTTTAGATGTAACTTTTTTTTTTCAGCCAGGGCCATACCATGTCACTATTTTAATTGTTTTTTTTTCTCTTTATTCCACAGCACGGTGAGCAGCACTCGGGAGCCTGCACGAATGGACCCTTCTGAGGCGATCCCTGAGGAGACCGGCACCGAGGGACACTTCGACCGCCCCGGTACATCTGCACCTTCCCAGCCTTCCCACACATTCGACCCATCTGTCCCATCCACCAGCACATGAGCATCGTGGCCGCCTACATTACACGAAGCTGCTGGTGAGGAGATCGCTTTCCCTTTACCCCACCCTTCTGCCCCTGCCACCTCTAGTACACCTGCGGGTACTGGGCGGCAGCGGCAGAGGGGTCAGGAAAAGAGTTATGCGCCATAGTTCTTGCATCTGAATGCATCTTTCCAGAACTGTCTAAAAGTCTTGTCAGAGCAAATCTCCGCAGGCTTTCAGCAGATCAACTCCAGCATTCTGGAGGTGAAGACACTTCTGCAAACCATGCATTCAGAAGCAAGATCTTCGCCAAACCACACCTTTTTCAGGTCTATTGTGGAGTGCATGGCAACACTATCTCCTACCCAGCAGATGCATGTAATGCATTCGTGCCACGGTGCTCTACAGCAGGTTACCTCCCAACCTCCACCTCCCACCACTGTAGTTCCTCCAGCCACTTTCCATCCTCCCCCTCCTATTACATCTGCACCCCCTCCAGCCACTTTCCATCCTCCCCCTCCTATTACATCTGCACCCCCTCCAGCCACTTTCCATCCTCCCCCTCCTATTACATCTGCACCCCCTCCAGCCACTTTCCATCCTCCCCCTCCTATTGTTGTGTTTATTGTTGGTGATTTCCTAACAATGTACACAACTTTTGTTAAAAGGTGAAATACTTTGCATAAAACACAACCAGGTACACACCTGTGGCCTAAAGCTAAAAATAGAGACCATGACAAGATAGCCAACTTTGGTTGGCAAAGGTATATACTGTTGGTACAGAAGGTACACAAGTTTGGTTAGGGCACAAATCTTTCACACTCTGTCATCCTGCCAGTGTACTCTGCCTTGAGGTGACATAAAGTATAGTGCAAAATTGTCCCTCATTACTGAAACCGTCACAGAACTTCTAGTGGTAATGTCATAGTAATCTTGCAAGGTGGTTTCTTCAGAGGTGTCCTCAATGGAAATGGGTTCCTTGCAGATAACAAAATTGTGGAGTACCACGCAAGCTTTGATCACCTCGTCAACAGTTTCTGTCTTGAGGTTGATCGCAGTCAATAGGACCCGCCATTTGGCTGTCAGAATACCAAAGGTACATTCAACCATTCTTCTTGCTCTTGTGAGGCGGTAATTAAAAATGCGTTTTGGTCTTGTCAATCCTCTGCTAGAGTATGGTTTCAAAAGGTGTTCTGACAGCTGGAAGGCTTCATCCCCTACACAGACAAATGGCATAGGTGGACCAGATGTTTGCGGCAGCGGTCTAGGTGGTGGGAACTGGAAGGTGTTTCCATACAGTTTACGCCCCATGGCAGACAGTTTGAAAACTTGAGAGTCATTGGAGCGGCCATAGGCCCCAATATCAACAGCAATAAATTTGTATTCCGCGTCAGCGATGGCCATGAGGACAATTGAAAAATATTTCTTGTAATTGAAATATTCCGATCCCGATCCGGCTGGCTTTACAATGCGGATATGTTTCCCGTCCACAGCGCCCAAGCAGTTGGGAAACTGACATATCTGTTGAAACTTGTCAGCAATTTCAATCCACCTCTCTGTTGTGGGCTCTGGTAAAAACTCTTCAGCTAAGGAGTCCCACAGTGCACGGCATGTGTACTTCACTATTCCAGATATGGTTTAAATCCCGAGTCTGTACTGGAAATGCAGTGACGAAAGGGATTCTCCAGTTGCAAGAAATCTGTGGGGAATTAAAAAACAATAAATTAGTTTTAAATCACAGCATTACATACCAAAACTCAGCTATAACACTTGGAGATACAAACTACCACCAACAAGATTGCAGTGAAAGTGTGCTCTGATGCGATCACATCCAATAAATGTGGCTTACCTTAAAGTCACCATCAGACGCTCTGCGGGTGAAACAGAGAAGCGGCAATAGGTGTCCGCTTTTCTTATGAGGTGTGCAATGCGCTCCACCAAGTAATCAAAATTCTCCATTTTCATCCGAACATATCCAAAAAATTTATCCGGGTTTCGTCGAAGGTCCATGCAGAGTGTAGAATAGACCCCACGTGTCATTCTCTTGGCTGTGATGGGGTGGATCCACAAATGTCGTCTACGATGCCTGATGTGCTGCTGTCTCGCTCTCTCCTTCTCCAGAACAATCACCCTCAAACGATTCGCCTCCGCTATAAAATCCGCCAAATTCTTCAAAATATTTCCAATGACAACATCCATCTTCGCCAGTAACTTGCTCTTCTCTCCAACCTGCACTTTCTCCTCTACAACCTGTCAAAGAAGGGCTGTAGGAACACGCTATATATAGTTTTCCAGAAGCCAATCCCGTTCGGAAGGCCACAAGGGTCAATTTTAAAAACCGGATGAGGCGTAATCCGTCGAAAAACGGATAGAAAAACGGATGAACCGGATGAGACGGATCCGGTTTTGTCTGTCAAGAACAAGACGGATCCGGCAGAAAGCCGGATCCGGCACATCAGGTTTTACAAAACATTTGCCGGATCCGGCGTTCCGGCACGACGCCGGATCGCGCCTGACGCCGAAAACCTGATGTGTGAAAGTAGCCAAAGATGGTGGTTTGCGGCCATGCCTTGACTTTCGGGAACTGAACAAGATAACGGTTAGGAACACTTACCCGCTTCCCCTCATCCCAGACTTATGTAATCAGTTAGCTGGGGCCCAATGGTTCTCCAAGTTAGATCTCCTGGGGGCCTACAATCTGATAGGGGTTTGGGAAGCGGACGAGTGGAAAACTGCATTCCTCACATCAGAAGGACTCTTTGAAAACCTGGTAATGCCGTTTGGGTTAACTAATGCACCCGCTATTTTCCAGAATTTCATCAATGTTGTGTTTTCTGACCTCATAGGCCGTTTTGTTATTATTTATTTGGATGACATTTTGGTGTATTCCCCGGACAGCCAATCTCACTTGCAACATCTACAGACAGTTCTCCAGAGACTGTTCGCTAAATTGGAAAAATGTTTGTTTTTTGTACAGGAACTGTCTTTTTTGGGGTTGATTGAGTCCTGTGAGGGGTTTTGTATGGATCCTAAGAAGGTGCTGGCGATTGCTGACTGGGTTCAGCCTCGAGATCTCAAGGGGCTCCAGCGCTTCTTAGGATTTGCGAACTATTATCGAAGATTCATTAAAGGTTTCTCACAAGTGGTTAAACCACTCACGGATCTTACCTAGAAGGGCACTGATGTAAAAAATTGGTCTGCACTCGCTAAGGAGTCCTTCTCAGCTATTAAGAAATGTTTCATGTCTGCCCCGGTGTTGGTACGACCAGACCCGTCAAAACCATTCATTGTGGAGGTGGATATTTCTGAAGTGGCGGTGGGGGCTGTGCTGTCCCAGGGTCCGGCCACCCTTACCAATCTCAAACCCTGTGCCTTCTTCTCCAAGAAGTTTTCTTCAGCCGAGAGAAACTATGATGTAGGCAATAGAGAACTTCTTGCAGTCAAGCAGGCGTTTGAGGAATGGAGGCACCTTTTGAAAGGGGCGGCTCAGCCTTTCACGGTTGTCACGGATCACAAAAATTTGGCATACCTTGAATCTGCTAAGAGACTTACTCCTAGACAAGCCCGTTGGTCACTTTTTTTTCACGATTTCAGTTCTCCATTACTTTTCGACCGGGGTCCAAAAATGTTAAAGCGGATGCCCTGTCCAGAAGTTTTGATCCAGTGTCTCCCCCTGAGCCGCCGTCCTCCATTCTTCCCCCAGGGGTGGTAGTGGCAGGGGTCTCATCTGAGTTGGAACAAGAAATTCTAAGGGCTCAGGCCCTAGCTCCGGCAACCAGGCCAAGGGATAAATTGTTTGTTCCAGATTTATTGCAGCCTAGACATCTGCAGGAGTTTCATGAGTCTAGGCTGAGTGCTCATCAAGGTATCATGGCCACTAGAAAGGTAGTAGCCAGGAGTTTTTGGTGGCCTTCACTAAGGTCCGATGTCAAGAAATTTGTTTCTGCTTGTGGCGTGTGTGCCCGTTCCAAAAGCTCGCATAACCGGCCGGCTGGGGAACTCATACCTTTACCGGTTCCTGATAGACCATGGACTCATCTTTCCATGGATTTTATTACCAGCCTTCCACCTTCCAGGGGCAATACCGTGATCTGGGTGGTGGTGGATAGGTTTTCTAAACAGGCCCATTTCATTCCCTTGGCAGCATTACCCTCAGCAGAAACATTGTCAACGTTGTTTGTGCAGCATGTGGTCCAGTTGCATGGGGTACCCCTGAATGTTGCATCTGACAGAGGTCTGCAGTTTGTGGCCAAATTTTGGAGGGCGTTCTGTTTGAAATTGGGCATCTCACTCTCCTTCTCGTCGGCATATCACCTGGAGTGATGGTCAGACAGAACGCACCAATCAATCCCTGGAACAAATTCTCAGATGTCTGACCTCCGCCAGACAGGAGGATTGGTGTGATGCGTTACCGTTGGCGGAATTCGCTTTTAACAACCTGGTGAGTCAGTCCACCAACATGTCCCCATTCCTGATTGTCTATGGGTTTAATCCGCATTTTGGGGAGTTTTCACGGGTGTATTCCAGTTGTCCAGGGGTAGAGAGGTCCGTTCAACGGTTAAAAAACCTCTGGGCTGAAGTCCAGCGAAATATCTCTTGGGCCCAGGGGAGGTACAAATATTTTGCTGACAAAAAGAGAGCCTCGCGAGACATATTTCAGGTGGGAGAGAAGGTTTGGCTTTCCACACGTAGCATCAACTTAAAGGTACCATCAACTAAGTTGGGACCAAAGTTCATTGGTCCATACGAGATTATGGAGATAGTCAACCCAGTGGCATATAGGTTGCGTCTCCCCGCCTCCTTAAAAATATCCAATGTGTTCCATAAATCTCTGTTGAAATCCGTAGGGTCTGTCAAAGAGGACTCGGAGCCTGTTGTTCCTCCAGTGCTGGTGGAGGGTCAATTGGAGTATGAGGTCGGACATATTGTGGACTCTCAGCGGGTGCGCCGCTCTTTGCAGTACCTGGTCCACTGGAAGGGAGGTGGACCAGAGGAGGTCTCATGGGTCCTCATGCAGATCGCCTGGTTTGGGCTTTCCATGCCAAGTACCTGGGGAAGCCTGGGGGTCCAGAGGCCCCCCATTGAGAGGGGGGTACTGTCATGATCCCAGTGCAGGTTTTTGAGCTGCACATCAGGGGTTAATGTCTGGAGCTCAGTGCAGGTTTTGACCTGCACACCTGGGGTTAATGATTGTGGCCTCTCTTTGGTTCTGGGAGAGCTTCTTAAACCCCTGGGAAGCTCCAATCATGCCAGTTATACTTTGGCCTTTGGCCGAGTGTGGTGACCTCTGTGTGCCTGTGCCTGTTCATTGTTATAGCTTGTTTATATGGTTCTGACCTGGTTCTGTTCCCCGTTGTGAGTTTGCCTGTTGATTCTGTACTGCGCTACCCTCTCTGTGTATGACTCATTGCCTGTGATCTGACTACTCTCTGCTTGCCCCTCTTGTACCTTGCAGCTATCTCTGTGTATGACTCATTGGCTACGTCCTGACTATCCTCCCTGTCTATGCCCCTTGGTAACTTGGTCTCGCAGTTACCCTGCTAGGAGTTCTCTTGCAGCTCCTAGCTCTCTTTAGTTTAGGCCACGCCTCTAGCAGTCACATGCTTCAGGTCCTGCTGTTCTGAATTACGCATCTACTTGGCTGCTGCCCGCTCCACAGCTATCTTTGAGCACAGTTCGCTTTACTCAGGACACGCGCACTGGCTCAGTGAGAAAGTTCAGTTTGGTGTTCCTGACAATTTTATTGAGCAAGGAAAAGTGCAGGTCAGGAGCAGCTGTGAGATGGAGCTGGACATTTTTAACCATCATAGAAAGGGTCATTAACCTCTTCAGCACGAAGGAAATTGACACCCATTTAATATGGGAATCTAAACATATAGGCTAATTATAAGACTTGCGATTCACAATAAGGCCGGTTTCACACTTTCTGATATGGCATCTGTGTGCTATCCATGCGTATCATCCGTGTGTGATCCATGTGCTGTCAGTATGCTGAATGTGTGTTCATGTATTGAAACAATTTGTTTCAATGTTAACCTGATGACTTTTCAAACGCACACGAAAGGCACACGGACGTCATCCATGTGCAGTACGTGTTTACACGGACCCATTGCCTCTCAAAAACGAACATGTCTGCGTGTTTTGCACACAGACTCACGGTCCGTCAAAACACTCTGACATGTACATAGACCCATTCATTGAATGGGTCTACGTGTGTCAGTGTCTCCGGTACGTGAGAGAATTGTAACCACACGTAGGAGACACTGACATGTGAAACCAACCTTACTGAGATAATGACATTTGAGTTTTCATTGGCTGTAAGCCATAATCATCAACATTAACACTTGAAATGGATCACTCTGTTTGTAATGACTCTGTCTAATATATGAGTTTCACTTTTTTGTATTGAAGAGCTGAAATTAACTTTTAAATGATATTCAAATTTTGTGAGATGCACATACATGTGTGTGTGTATATATATATATATATATATATATGAATATATTCACTTATTTGTTTTGTGTGTGTGTGTAAACATTACAAATTTGAACATGGTATGTAATGATATCATGGTCTTCAATGTAGAATGAAAAAGATGTTGAACAAGGAAATGACATCAAATTTTTTTAATAATATATCTTTACTTAGCGCTATGGACATACAGTTGTGGCCAAAAGTATTGACACCCCTGCAATTTTTTCAGATAATACTCAGTTTCTTCCTGAAAATGATTGCAAACACAAATTCTTTGGTATTATTATCTTCATTTAATTTGACTTAAATGAAAAAACACAAAAGAGAATGAAGCAAAAAGCAAAACATTGATCATTTCACACACAACTCCAAAATGGGCCAGACAAAAGTATTGGCACCCTCAGCCTAACACTTGGTTGCACAACCTTTAGCCAAAATAACTGCGACCAACCGCTTCCGGTAACCATCAATGAGTTTCTTACAATGCTCTGCTGGAATCTTAGACCATTCTTCTTTGGCAAACTGCTCCAGGTCCCTGATATTAGAAGGGTGCCTTCTCCAAACTGCCATTTTTAGATCTCTCCACAGGTGTTCTATGGGATTCAGGTCTGGACTCATTGCTGGCCACCTTAGAAGTCTCCAGTGCTTTCTCTCAAACCATTTTCTAGTGCTTTTTGAAGTGTGTTTTGGGTCATTGTCCTGCTGGAAGACCCATGACCTCTGATGGAGACCCAGCTTTCTCACACTGGGCCCTACATTATGCTGCAAAATTTGTTGGTAGTCTTCAGACTTCATAATGCCATGCACACGGTCAAGCAGTCCAGTGCCAGAGGCAGCAAAACAACCCCAAAACATCAGGGAACCTCCGCCATGTTTGACTGTAGGGACCGTGTTTTTTTCTTTGAATGCCTCTTTTTTTTCTCCTGTAAACTCTAAGTTGATGCCTTTGCCCAAAAAGCTCTACTTTTGTCTCATCTGACCAGAGAACATTCTTCCCAAACGTTTTAGGCTTTTTCAGGTAAGTTTTGGCAAACTCCAGCCTGGCTTTTTTTATGTCTCGAAGTAAGAAGTGGGGTCTTCCTGGGTCTTCTACCATACAGTCCCTTTTCATTCAGACGCCGACGGATAGTACGGGTTGACACTGTTGTACCCTCGGACTGCAGAGCAGCTTGAACTTGTTTGGATGTTAGTCGAGGTTCTTTATCCAACATCCGCACAATCTTGCGTTGAAATCTCTTGTCAATTTTTCTTTTCCGTCCACATCTAGGGAGGTTAGCCACAGTGCCATGGGCTTAAAACTTCTTGATGACACTGCGCACGGTAGACACAGGAACATTCAGGTCTTTGGAGATGGACTTGTAGCCTTGAGATTGCTCATGCTTCCTCACAATTTGGTTTCTCAAGTCCTCAGACAGTTCTTTGGTCTTCTTTCTTTTCTCCATGCTCAATGTGGTACACACAAGGACACAGGACAGAGGTTGAGTCAACTTTAATCCATGTCAACTGGCTGCAAGTGTGATTTAGTTATTGCCAACACCTGTTAGGTGCCACAGGTAAGTTACAGGTGCTGTTAATTACACAAATTAGAGAAGCATCACATGATTTTTCAAACAGTGCCAATACTTTTGTCCACCCTCTTTTTTTATGTTTGGTGTGGAATTATATCCAATTTGGCTTTAGGACAATTCTTTTTGTGTTTTTTCATTAAAGACAAATTAAATGAAGATAATAATACCAAATAATTTGTGTTTGCAATCATTTTCAGGAATAAACTGAGTATTATCTGACAAAATTGCAGGGGTGTCAATACTTTTGGCCTCAACTGTAGAAAAATCCATGAAAATCTGCATCAAAAACACAAAAAATACACATAATCAATGAGCAGATTTTCCACTGCGTTTTCTGCCAAGAGATGCCGAAACCACAAAGAAATTTCTGTAAGCAAATCCGCAACGTGTGCACATAGCCTTAGATGAATTCATAGAGACATGCAGTTTGAAAAATGTGGTCACTTATGGTGGGGGTTCAGTGGTTCTGGCACCTCAGGGGCTCTGCCAAAGTAACATGGCACCCGCAAACATAGCAACAAGCTCGGCACTGTAATATGGTGCGCCTTCTCTTCTGAGCTCTCGACTGTGCCAGAAAAGTACTCCCCAATTACACGTCACTGGCGCACTCAGAAAAAAATTGCACAACAAACTGATATACATTTTTTTCATATTGGCCCTTATAAAAATTAGAAACTTGGAGCTAAAACAACATTTAAGAGGTAAAAATGTAATTATTCTTTCTTTTTCCACCCTATGGTATAAAATTCTAAGAAACACATGAGGTGTTAACACACTCACTGAACAGTTAAATGAATACATTGATTGGTGTAGTTTGTAAAATAGGGTCACTTACAGAGGGGATCTGTTGTTCTGGTGCCGCAGGGGCACTGCCAATGTGACATGGCATTCTCAATCCATTCCAACAAAGTCTGAACCTTAATGTGGCACTGCTTCCCTTCATTTTGCACTGTACCTCAAAAGTAGTTTTCGACTACATATGAGCGTACTCAGGAAAACTTTCCTATCAAATTGAACTATTCATTGTCCATTATTACTTTTGAAAATGGAAAATTTGGGGCCAAAGCAACAACCCAATTTTATGCAATTCTGTGAATTTCCTGAGGGTTAAAAATGCTAATTACTTCACCAGATAAATGCCACAAGAGGTGTAGTTTCTTAAATGATGTCACTTGTGGGGGGTTTCCACTGTTTACACACAAGAGTGGCTCTTCAAATGTGACATGGCATCTACAATAAATTCCTGTCAAAATTCCACTCCATAATTCAATTAGCACTACTTTCCTTCTGAGCCCTGCAAAGCAGTAATCTTCCACCACATTTAGGGAATAGGTGTACTCAGGAGATACTGCACTACAAATTGTACAGACCATTGTCTACTGTTATCCTTGAGACAAGGAAAAATTTAGGGTTAAAACAACATTTTTGGGGGGAAAAAATATTTTTTTTCATTTTCACTGCTCAACTTTCTAAAATTCTGTGAAACACTTGCAGGTTCCAGATGCTCACCACACCTCTAGATATGTTACTTGTGAGGTGTAGTTTTCAAAATGAGGTCACTTTTGGGAGGGTTCCATTGTTTAGGCACATCTGCAAACGCAACATGGGAATTGCTATCTATTCCAGCCAATTTGGCACTCTAATAGTCAAATAGTACTCCTTCCTTCTAATCCGTGCCATGCTCCCAAACAGTAGTTTTCCATCATTTATGGGGTATTGATGTACTCCAGAGAAAATACACAACAAACTGTACAGTCAATTTTCTCCTCTTGACTTTGTAAAAAGAAAAATTGAGGCTAAAATAACATTTTTGCTGGTAAGTCATTTTTTTCCATTTTCACGGCTTAACTTTATAAAATTCTATGAAGCACCTGCAGCTTCAAGGTGCTCACTACACATCTAAATAAATTTCTTGAGAGGTGTAGTTTACAAAATTAGGGTCACTTGTAGGGATTTTCTTCTGTTAAGGCACATCAGGTGCTTCGCAAAATGTGACATGGCGTCTCCTATCTGTTCAAGCCAGTTTTGTGCTTCAAAGGTCAAAACGTTGCTCCTTCCCTTCTGAGCCTTGCCATGCGACCAAACAATTTTCTACTACAAACATGGGTATAGGTGTACTCAGGAAAAACTGCACAACAAATTGTTTTATACGTGATAAAACTCTCTGGTTTAATGGAATAAAAATATAAACCTTAAAAATTGCTCCATTTTCTCATTGTTTGTCAAATTTTCATAAATAAATGCAAATTATATTGACAACAATTTACCACTAGCATAAAGTATAAAATATCACGAAAAACAGTCTCAGAATCACTTGGATTTATTAAAGCGTTCCAGAGTTATTAAATCATAAATTGTAGAGTTCAGTGACTTTGGTCGGATCGGGTTTCATGAAACAAAATTTGTTTCAGATGAAACTGGTCCGACTAGGGCAAAAAAAGTTGGAGTTTCGTCCGAAACCCGACCCCAATGCAAGTCAATGGGAAATAAAAGTCGGCATTGAGCGGATGACATTCATCCACTCCATGCCGACTTTTATTCCCCATTGACTTGCATTGGGGTCGGGTTTCGGTCGAAACTCTGACTTTTTTTGCACTAGTTGGACCAGTTTCATCTGAAACAAATTTTGTTTCATGAAACCCGATCCGACCAAAGTCGCTCAACTCTAATAAATTGACACTGGTCAGAATTAAAAAAAAAAAAAAAAAAAAAAAAAAATGGCCTGGTCAGGAAAGTGAAGGATTTGGAAGTGTTAAAATAGCATTCAATAGTAGGTGTAGCAAAATACACCTGACTTCCATGTCTGTTAATATTAGTTGAGTTAATGATCACAATAACAGATCTTGCTGCAAATTCTAAATGCTTGTGATTTCATTCTATCATTCTAAATGCCTATGAGTTGCGGAGCTGTCTTTTTTTGTAAAGAACAAGGTATGGTGTTACAAAGTAATGCAACTCAATAACCCCATCAATACTAAGTCAGGATGAAAAATTGGTTAATGCTGTTGAAGCAACCAACCTTTATGCAAGAAAAACAGCACAAAATTATTTCCTCTTGTCAAAATCAATAGACTGAGTAAGTAGCTATTAAAACAGTATCCATACTGCTAGAGATCAAACTACAAGTCATTATCAACTAATCATGCAAAACTGGAATGGCATATGTACAAAGGATAATGATTTTAAACGTAAGGGAAAGAGGTAACTATACTGACCATATAAAACTGGGCCCTGTCTTCAGTTTTGTTCCATATTCAATAAGACTGTTTTTGCCTTACTGTGCTCATAATAATGCACTCATGTGTAGTGATAAGCGAACCCGTGGATGCTCAAGTCCATTGGGTTAGGCTGAACAGTTAAGAAAAAGATTGGTTTGGGTAACCGAAGCATGACAGTGTGGCAACCACTGGCTCTATAAGATGCCTATCCATTAATAACACCATAGTCAGATTGTAAGTACAGTGGGGGAAAGTATTTGATCACTTGTTGATTTTTTTAAGTTTGCCCATTGACAAAGACATGAACAGTCTATAATGTTAAGGGTAGCTTAATTTTAACATTGAGAGATAGAATATCAAAAATAAAATACAGAAAATCATATTGTGCAACTTATATAAATTTATTTGCAGTTTGCGAAATAAGTATTTGATCCCTCTGACAAATTTACATAATCAGCAAGGGATCAAATACTTATTTCCCCACAGTAAACACACAGCCAGAGTAAAGTTCTTTATTTGAAATAAAAATGCAATAATACTCACCTAACACCCATTCCATTGAAGCAATGGTCTCCTGTAAAAAAAATAAATAAAAAACAACCATATCCCCTACCTGTCCGACATAATGTCCCACGCCATAATCCATGTCTGGGGATAAACAGTTTTTAACCTGGACAGTGCCAAGATGTGACCATCCAAGCTGAGAATCACTGAGGAATGAACATCAGTGACTAGCGTGTCATCATCAAGATTGCCGCAAGTCACTGAGGCTGCATTTCCAGCTCACTTCACTGTGAGCTGGGCCAATGAAATGCAGTGACTTCAGTGAGTTCACAGGTAGCACCATGAGAAAAAGTCTCAGCACTCTGAAAGCTTCTCCTATACATAAGCTGGGTTTATGGTGCCACTGCACGCCCGACTCTATACTCAATCCTGTTCGCTATCTGTGAATCTGCTAATCCATCACTCTCTTGCAAATAGACTCCTCTGATGAGACCTCATGAATGAGATTGAAATGCGTTTGGAGGGATTTTTGTATGGGTATGGTTGTTAATAAGACATACACTTGGGTACTGCCCTTGTAAGGTCTGGAGGTATGATGGGCATGATAGGGACAGTAGAAAAGAACCTCCTTTTTGTAAGCTGCCAAACCGATCTTTCGATCCAGCTGGAAGCAAATGCATACAGATAGAAGTGAGGTGAGATTAAACCATTCTTCTTGAGCACTGGTAATATTGAGCATTATATCAATGTACTGCAAGCATTTTGGAGATTTAATTTGTTTGGAGCTCTGATTGTGCATGCAATCTTAGTAAGCTGCTGAAAATACTGAGTGGGTACCTTCTCAGCTTAGATACTTTTGTGAAAAAGGGTTTGTCTGTTATATTTCCCCCCAGTGATGTGATATAACACCCTGATCTGTGACACGAACTGACACTTCTACTCCAGCACCAGAACTGCCCTGTGTCTGACTCCTCCTTCCAAGCATGTGATTGATCACATGGTTGTGACATTATTATGTACACACAGTGGCAGGCAGTGTCACCAGGCAGACAGCACTGCCCAGTCCCCTCTATGCCAGCACTGGCCCGTATCCTCCATGACAGCACTGAACGGGCATAGTAACTAACTGTGGTTAGTTATCTGTATATCACTGCCCCTTCCCCTCAATGCCCCAATGAGTGGCTCGGAGAAAAGGATTTTACGGTGAGTACACAAAAATACCTTTTTCTCCATCAACTCACTGGGGAACACAGGACCATGGGACATCCTAAAGCAGTCCATGGGTGGGGAAATGACAGAACAGAACAAACCGCCATGCATCAGTTGCCTAGAAATGCATTACTGCCGCCTGCAAGATCTTTCTTCCCAGGCCTGCATCTGCGGAAGCCTGAGTGTGAATGTTGTAGTGCTTCGAGAAGGTGTGCAGACTGGACCAGGTCACAGCCTTGCAAACCTGTTCTGCTGACATCTGGTGTCGAATGGCCCAGGAGGCACCCACCAAATGAGTGGAGTGTGCCTTAATCCCCGCTGGGATAGGCTTGCCTCTGACGCGGTAAGACTCCTGAATAGCCGAGCGAAACCACCTGGCTATTGTGGACTTGTAAGTGGCCAAACCTTCCTGTGACCCTCGGAATGAAGGAATAAGGCGTCCATCTTGCAAAAGGATGCCGTCTGAGCGATGCATCTTCTGAGAGCCCTTACAAGATCCAGAGTGTGGAGAGCCCTCTCAAAATGTGTATTGGTGCCGAACAAAACGAGGACAGAACAATGTCCTTGTTAAGGTGAAAGGAAGCGACCACTTTGGGTAAGAAGGGTGGGAACGGATGGGGAACCACTTTGTCCTGGTGAAAAATTAGAAAGGGAGCTGGACAGGAAAGATTGGCTAGCTCCAATACCTGCCTGATCAATGTCACTGCAGCCAGGAAGGCAACCTTCCAAGGAAAGGTGAATCAGAGAGGCGTCCTGCAGCAGAGCTTCCTGTTGAACACCAGGACCAAGTTAATATCCCAGGCATCCAACGGCCTTCTATAGGGGGGTACCATGTGGGAGATCCCCTGAATGAAAGTTTTCACCGGCAGCTTAGAAGCAATCCGGCGCTGGAACAAAGCTGATAAGGCAGAGATCTGGCCATTGAGGGAACTAAGCGCTAGGCATAAGTCCAGACCAGTCTGAGGAACTGCAAAATAGTCGGGATGGAGAAGGCAAGAGGAGAAGAGGTGAGTTGCTGTGTTCCCAGCACCATGCGAAAAACGCTTTCCAGGTGCGATGATAAATGCACCCCAATGCATGTTTCTGAGCGCTAATCATCAAGGAAACCACTTCTTGGGAGAACCCAGCTTGGGTCAGGACCCAGAATTCAATGGCCAAGCTGTTAAACATAGGGCCCCTAAGTTCTGGTAGCAAATCGGGCCCTGAGAGAGTAAATCTGGTCAATCCGATAGTCACCAGGGAACGTCGACAATTAGCTGAACCAACTCTGCGTACCACGCCCGGTGAGGTCAGTCCGGAGCGACTAGGATCACTAAAATCCTTTCCACCTTGATCTTTCTGATAACTCTCGGAAGCAACGGAAGTAGGGGGAACACGTACAGAAGGCGAAGTTGATGCCATGGAAGGACCAGTGCATCTTCCCCAATGGCCTCTGGATCCTGGGACCGAGTTATGAACCCGGGTACCTTGGCGTATAGACTCAATGCCATCAGATCCAAAATAGTTTGCAGACTCTATATGCAGAGCCCCTAAGTGCTAAGAGAGCAGAATCCTCCTTCAAGTGACCCGATTTTCTTAATTACACCATTCTGGGTATTTATCTACAGGTTTAGTGAAAATTTCTTTACTTCATGTGTGTTTTCCCAAAACAAGCAGAAGTGGATGTTGCTGAGTGAAAATTCCAGACCTGTCATTGTAGTGCCTGTATATTGCAGTGCCAAGTATATTGTAACACCCAATACATTGTATTGCCCATACATTAGGCTAATTTTGTGCTTCTGGAGGCAGGCATTCCATAAATAAGGCGAGCTCTCATCACTACAGAAATACCAAACATGTGGACGCTAAATGTGGTTTAGGCACCCCGGGCCTCAGAATGGAGGGGAGAATTTGGATTTCGGAGAGCAGAATTATCTGAATTTCTTTTGGGGGTGACTGAGGAGCTGTAGCACCTTTCCAGAGCCTTTGTGCTACCAATAACGTGGAAGCTCCCAATATTTTCATTGACAAATGATGGACCTAAGTGGGGGATTTTTTTGTGGATTGAGTTCAAGCTTTTATTGGGAAGAATTTACATAACATTTTGGATCACATTTATTCAACACTCTACGGTGAGCACTTACATAGAATTTTCCATCTAACTCTCTAAAGAGTATGATTCTGATGAAACCCCTGAGGGATCCTTTCACTATAATGAGGCACCAGAATCACTTTGGACGAGGCGCACAAAACTGTGGCCGATCGCACTTTTATGCATGCTTAAAAAGTTTGACACCACTGGATCATAGAATAGAAGGTGTCCACTGTCCAGTGTCTACATCTGACTCATTATATGGAATGTTACATCAGGGGTTCTGTCTGAGTCAAGTATTTCAGAGATTTACATTGAAATCCTCATGTAAGCACTCAGCGCAGAGCACAGGGTAAATTTGAGCTGAGCCTTACTGCGATATTTCGAAGGCAGAATAAACAAATCAAGATCATGTCAAGAATTGGCTTTATATATTTTTATGCAGTTTCTTGTGTGGTATAAGTGATTAGATGGTGCAATTACAGCAAAACCAGATTTATATCTTTGTTTATATTTGGCTGCTTCCACACACTAAACAATGTTTTTTTTTTCAAAATCAAGTTTTTGTGTCGCCTTATTTTGAGAGCTATAATTCTATATTTCTGCCAAAAAAATCATGCTAGGACTTGAATTTTTGTGGGAAGAGTTGACGTTGCTATTGGTATCATTTTCGGACATGTAACGTTTTTGATCGCTTTCTATTCCCATTTTTGGGAAGCGGAATGAACAAAAGCCAGCAATTCAGGAATTGTTTTTTTGGGGAGTGTTTGTATGCTGTTCTCTGTAGAAGTGATGAGGCTGTTTAATTCCCCAGATCAGTACAATTACAGATAAACCACATATATATAATTTTTTAATGTTCTTCCACTTTTACACTGTAAAAACTATTTTATAGAGCAAAGAATTGCTTTTGCACTACTATAGTCTGACTATATAGTTACTTCTCCACTGATGGAGCTGGAGGTCTTCATGATGACCTTGGGTTGCCATGACAACAATCGAGCCCTCGTGACAATGTAGCAGGGGCACATATAGGAAGGGAGATTGCGCCCCATCACTCTCCCAGAATCCTAAATGCTGCAATCATTGCATTTAATGGATTGAATGGCCAAGGTGGAGCGGGCACCGCTCCTGGCAGTGAGCACCTGGTCTCAGCTATCACGTAAGCCGAGCTCCCGGTGACCATGCGCACAATTGCCATGATATGACCATTTGTCAACAGTCATTAACGGGTTAAACACCTCCTTCCATTATATTGGCTGTGATAATTTAGAAAGTCACTACAATGGGAATAGGATTCTAGGAGAGTGAGATTATACTTAATTTAAAATACTATAATAAAGAACTTAACTTAGTTTTACTATTACTTCCTTTCTCCAAAGATGACATGGCACACTCAGAATCCCAAATCATTTCCCATTATCGTCTATGCTTGGTTACTTTTCTAGTTGCAATATGAAGAGTTGCAGCAGCCATGCAGTGTAATGTAAAAGAAAAAAAAATGCCTCATCATTTGCCAGTAAGAATGTTACATTAACACAAGTAGTAGTAGCAGCAGCCAATATGGTTTGTGGAATATAATAGACCTGTTGTTTTATCATCCTCTATCCTAACCTGATGCACATCAGCAAAGGAGATTCTCCATATGTAGAAACCAAGTTTAGTCATACTTGTATTGTGTCCTTTTTTTCAGCCTGTACTCTGGGCTCTGACACTAAGGACTTCTGTGTCATTAGGAGGGATTGAACATTAGGGAACTTTATTTTTTAGTTTTCAAGTTTACTATCATATAGGCATAGCTCACAACCGTCCCATATTCAGTGGGATTTATCCACTTTCAGGTCTCAGTCCCACTTCCCATCACGCCAGAGCTTTCGTCCTGCTTCTATACTCACTTCTCTGATATCTTCATTGCTCCTTAGCTTATGTAGATTGGGGATTTTGGTAGTCTTAACCTCTATTGCAGACAAAAAAAAACAAAAAGCAGGTTCTACATGTCCATAGAGATACATTGTTTATACTGTATACTGAGGGGAAGAAAAATATTTTAAGCCTGTGACTGTCATTGGTAAGAATTACCCGTTTTTGTGTCTCTGGATATAAAAATGGATTTTGGACTTATGTGCTTTTAATGAAAATGGAATAAAAGTTATTTATTATGGATATCACCCACGCTGGACTTCTGCTTCACCATTAAACTTTCTACTGTTATATTTATCCATACATATGGTTTATTTTTATTCCTTAACATTTTATTACAAGAAGGGTGTAAGTTTTCTGCAGGATTCTAGTAGTATTTCCTTAAAAATGCCCCATTTATGTTTGGTAGCCCCAGTTACCATGACATGGTCCCAGTCTACACAATTAAGCTCTTCCCTTAATTTGTTGAAATCAGCTTTCTTAAAGATCCAGGTTTTGGCATTTCCTCTTTTGAATATTTGATTGAAAATTACATTGAAACTTACTATATTATGGTCACTGAATCCCAAATGTTACCTGAACTGTAGATCTGAAATTTTATCTGGTCTATTTGACAGAACCAGATCCAGCAAATTACCTCCCCTGGTTGGTTCTTCTTCCAGCTGAGAGAGGTAATTGTCCTAAACTGCTGATAAGAACTTTTAGCTTTTAGTGCCTCCAGAACATTCTATATCCCAATAAGGGGGAGAAAATTGTTCTTCTGTAGTTTGGTACGGACATCTGCAGAAAACAAAAACACAGTATTTTTGTAACGTGTGAACGCGGACTTACAGACACAAAAAAGTCAGATGTTGTATAGTGAATTTACATAAAAATGAGGACATTCTGACTGTGAATGAGAAAGCAAAAATGAAATTCACAGGTCCCAACTAAAAATTAGCAGGATGCACATATGATGTTGCGCCAGCTTTGGTTAATAAAAACCGCATCAGAGACGCCGGAAGGTTAGCTATTTGCCGCTTTCAGTCAAGCTAACAGGTAACACTGACTTGCACGCTGGATCGGAATCTATCTGTGAACTGTGAATCTATCATCTAATTTCTTGTCCCCAATACAGCGGACAGCCCCCGATTTGGGTCTACACCCTGGAGTCTTTGGTGTGTATGCCCCTTGCCACTCCCCAATCAACTCCCATTTACCTTGGCATCCCATGGTAAATGGGAGTGGATTGGGGTGTGGCTAGCGGCATGGCCAAAATTTGCCGCTTGATATTTCCTTTCTGTACCTCAAAAGTTGGGATGTAGAGGGTATTTAGCACGACAGAATGAGTTATTACACAGAAATGGACGATATTGTCCTCAACAAATGTGTAAAAGATTACGATAGCAAAAGAATCACCTCCCCCTGATCATCTACCCATGTTACCACTGCCTGTCTGTCTCTCATGTTCCATACTGTACTGCTGTAGCTGTAGCAGTGATGCTGTGTCTATGCAGCTGTACATCATCTGCCTGTCCATTATGCACCACACTGTATAATTGCTGCCGCTATACAGCTGTATTCCTCTTGCCTATCCGTCATGTTACAAACATTACAGCAGCTGTTGGGAACTTTACCTTGAGTAGGAATAATAAAACAAAACTAAAAGTTTCTTGTATTATACAAAGGAAAGGATTCTTTTCTACAGCTAAAAGAAACCATTGCTTTTTAACTTTTCAAACTCCAAACATGTTGCTGATCCTTAAAATGAATAAATTTTCAATAGCTGAAAGAAGACATTGCTCCTTAGCTTTTCAAACACCAAGATTGCTTCTCTTAGGCCTCTTTCACATGTCTGTGTCTCTGGTACGTGTAGTGACAGTTCTTTCATGTACCGGAGACACGTACACACGTAGGCCCATTACAATCTATGTGTCTGTGCACATGTGCATGTTTTCGCACGGACCGTGTGTCCATTTGCAAAACACGTAGACATGTCTGTTTTTTTCCGGCAGCAAATACCGCAATACAGACAGCACACGTGCACACAGATAAGCATCTATGTGCTGTCCATGTGCGTTTTTGCAAACATTGTATCTTTATTATAGACAGGTTTCCTGAAATTGAGATGAAAAAAAAAAATCTGTCTGGCCTTTTCTTTGGTGAGGTGAACTAGTTGTGGGTGGAGGCACATGTGTGTAGTTCTTCTCCTGTATTTTCATGATATCATGGCACCTCGTGTTGATACTGAGCACCTAATATCTCTTGTGGAACAACTCTCAGAACTTTGGGACACTGCTGTGGAGGGATACCACAACCGGCTGAATATAGAGCGTGGATGGCGTGCAGTAGCAGCAGCATTGTTTGCACGAAGTGGTTGGTCAACATATTTCCTATCCAATCAAGCAAAGTATGGTGAGTGCACCCATGGATGTTCTGAAATCATAGCAAACTGTACTTACTTAATTCATATTTCAAATAGTGCTAACAGTGCTGATGTGTTAGTGATTCAGTTATTAGGCCATCAAAATAGCATGTAATTTGTAAGCCCTTATCAGTATCATTGTCACTAGACTTCTGAATGTGTGTGTGACGCGCCCCAGAGGCCGTGGGATGCTCGGTACCGGGCTGGTCATCTTAAAGGGATGTGTCACAGTAGCAGCGACCTGGTCATGTAAAAGGGGAGTATTGATTAGGGATGAAGTTTATGTGGTGATTCATGATGCCAGTTGGAATATTCGACTGTAGTATAGCCGTCACTGCAGATGATCCCTGGGGGAGTAGATGGTGATGGAAGTGCAGATGTTTAACCCTCTCCAACCAGGGCTGACCCCCAGAGATTGTGATTTAAGTAGAAGGCACGGAGTAATAAGGCAAGAGACAAGGAAAGTCACTTTATAATTTACTGTAGTTCAGGTGCAGTTCAGAGGAGATATTACAACTCTCACCAGGTTACAGTCTGCTCTGCAGAATGGGAGTTATCCTTCACTCAGCTGGGACTCGGTGTAAGCTTCCTGCTATTCTAATCCCTTCTGGGACCAAGACTTCCCGGAGTTTAGAACTTCCAGTACAACCCTTACTCACTGTGTATTCCTCCTCTGGCAACTTGCAGGTTGGATCCTGCGTGGAGCTCAAATTCCTTCTTGCACAATCCTTCACTGATCCTAGTTTGCTGCTGTCTTCCCGGGGAAAAGCACTCTGCTGTTGGTTGTATAAACCCACACAGACTCTTCGCTTACCACCCTGCGCTGAAAGCATGGATGGCCTAAGGGCTGATTCCCTGATTCTTTTTAGCTTTGCTCCTCAAGGAAGCACAAGTCATGGCTTCCAAGAGCCTTCTCCATCTTCCCTTCTTCTTCACTACAGAAACAACTCTCGACTGCTCCCCCTCTCAACTCTCGATTGCATGTCTGCAAAGCTCTAAGCTTCAGACAAGTAAGGGAGTGAGGTAAATTGTGTGTGTTGTGGTCTCTAGCAGAAAAAGCATAACTCCCATTGCTCACAAAACACATGCAAATCAGTACATATTTAACCATGTTGTGGTGGCAAAGACACAGGGCGCCACACTTGTTGAATGCCAAAGATAACCTTCAGGATGTACATTGGAATAGCATTTTTAAATGCCCACAAAAATCTTGTTAAAATTGTTGTTTCACAATGTTATCACACATTACTGTTGGGCCTGGTCTGGACAACCATGCTTCTGCAAGCTCCCAAAGTATAGTCTCCCCTGTTCAGTGTTGGTCATACACAAGTTTTAGTGGAGTCGGCACTTTTTCCCTCTTCACTTCACTTGTTTACTTCAGCAGCAGTTGCTTATTTTGCAAAACCCCAGAAAATATCTTCCACCAATACTGCCCTTACAGATGTCTGGCAGGCATTGTAAAGGCTGTGTATACTTACTACTCTTCAAACACAAATCTTGAAATTAAATTTTTATGCCACTAACCTTAGCACTGTGTACATTATGGTGCTGGGTACAGTTGTAAACTTTTGCATGGCAGAAGGTATCTAAGTGCCAAGAATTAGATGTATAGATAGGCCATAGCTGCTGTTTACTTTTGTAAACATATTGAGAAAGTTAGCATTAAAGGCATAAGATGTTTTTACTAATTCTCTTTGCTTATATTAGATAGGCGTCAATTGTCCGATTATGAATTGTCTTTTTTACTTTGTCAACAGTGGTTTTGTTGAAATGACGCTGGCGCTCTGCGAGGTACCAGTACTGCGAGGAGTATAATCCCCTTCCCTCTACATCTGGGGCAACTAGAAAGCGCCAATATGTTTGTCATGATCCAAGGTGGATCTGACAAGTAAATGGACAAAGTTAACTTTTTTTTCCTTTGGCTTGTTACCAAAGTGGGTTGATTGCCCCCAGTGGCCATTAGAATTATTACATGTGGTGTCGTTCATTCTAAGTTGCCCCGGTGGTGGTGAGAGGTAGTGCTCTTTAGTTTCTTTGGTTTAATGTGCACTTAATTATAAAACAGGTGTGATGCTCTATAAATGAGTGTCAGGTGTGTTTGTTCACTGTGGGTGATATTTTGAGTTAGTCATTCTCAAGGAAGCCTGGGTGAAAGAAGGAGCTGATTGAGAGTCCTGGGCAGCCCAGCCAGAGGGGTTGAGTCAGCTATGGAGTCTGCATGGAGGGCTGGCATGGCATGGTGGGGAGTCACAGTTTATGGTTTCAGCAGGAGGTGCTTGCATGGCTTGGTGGAGTGGCGACAATGGTGAGAGTTGCGCTCAGCATGCTGGACTTGGTTGCTGAAGACTGGACTCAAGCATGCTGGACTTTTTGGCAGAAGCTGGACTCATCTTTGGGACTCTGTTTACTGGGCAGCTGCAACTGGTGGTGGACTCTGCTCCAAGGCTGCACTATGGTGATGGATCTGGTTATGGTGATGGATCCAGGTGGAGGAGAAGATGCATGCAGGTGGTGGGCTCTGTTGCTAGGAGCGTACGCAACAGAGCAAAGCTAAGTCATGTTCCCCCTGTATTGTCATTTTCCCTTGTGTGTGTTTAGTGCAGTGGTGGGACTAGTTTCCGCACCGACCAATTCCCTAGTGAGGGTTTAGGGTCAGGTCGAGTCAGGGTTCTAAGGTTCCTGTGCGTCGCCCGGTGTGGAACCGGCATAGGGAACATTAGGAGTGCAGGGACTCTGGCTCAGGGGAATGCAGGAGGTCTCCACGTCCCTATTCCCTGTCGCAGGGCCCACCATTGTTAATGTTACCCAGGTTCCCCTTTATTATTTAAATTTGCCTTACTGGAGGCGGGGTTTCCAGACTATTGTATAAATACGTGTAATACCTAAATTCGCCAGTTGGAGGCGGTGTATCCATCTGCATGTCTTTTATTATTTAAATTCGCCCTACTGGAGGCGGTGTATCCAGGGTCATGCGTGTCATGGGTTTGCCTTGCGGTACTCGCTGCGTCCAGACACACGTGACCGTGACAGTTTATTTCCGGCATTTAGAATTCCTGAGCCCAGTCATGGAACTCAACCAGTAAGTGTACTGCTTCAACCAGCTCAATTTTCAGTGTTATTTCTCCCACACCAGTATTGTTTGAGGCTAGCTATGTAGGTGGTACTGTAAATACTCAAGTAAGCATCATTGTACATGCACATGTTAAATGCCTTGTCACATGCATATTTATGTTGTTTTTAAAATTAAGGTTCAAGATGAATCCTACAGAAACCAAAAAAGGGACAAAAATTGGTTGACAAAAGATACCAAGGTTGACAAAAATAACAGTTGAACTAGAAGTGTCTGACCTCACATCCCCTATTGCTACCTCAAATTTTTTACGTTTTGTAATTTTTAAAGAGAATATTGAAAACATGTTTATGTGACACCTTTTGTGACAATGTCCATTTCTTTCAACCTAGGACTGAGGACAACTTGAACGATTCTGATGAATCGCCAACAGCGGCAGCCTCTGCACCTTGTGCGTCAGCATTGCAGACAGATCAGACAGCTGAGGCCAGACAAACAACACAGCCACAACAGCCATCTGATGCTGGGGAAGAAAAAACACTGATGGTGCAATCGTAAGCAGCCAAAAAACAACAGAACAACCATCACAATCATCAAACGCCCCAGCACCTCAGGCATCATAAGCATCACCAACCATTCCACCGCGGTACATAGCACCTTGTGTGAGAGGAAGACACGGCAGGTGACATGAGGAGATCAGGAAGTTGCCTGAAGCAATTGATGCAAGAGTTCTGCATATCATTAGCTCACTCATGTCAGAAACAGATGTTGAACGGTTTTGCCGCTCACTGTCTCCCTGTTTGGCCAAAGTACTCACACAATGTTAAGAACGTGTCCGGGCAGCTATGCTCACCCTCCTTGCTGCTAGCAAGGGAGAGAATGAGCCCAACCAAGTGCTTGCACCCATAGAACAGTGGCGTACTGACCAAAATCAGACTCAGTTGACCACTACAGCATCAACACACCAGGAGCAACAGGTGCCTGCAACCTCTTATGAGCCAGAACAACCATCAACCAGCCAACAATATCCACAAATGATGGCACTATATTTTGTCCATGAACCGCTCCCTGCATCCAGCCAACAGATACAACATAGGCCACTGGGTGAAGTTGCTCACACATTTCAAGTGCAACAGCAGTACACTGCAAATGACACCTGGCCTAACTAGATTTGTACACCTGACCCCTCTGCCAGCAACACAACAAACAACTGGACAAATATAACAAGGTTACATATCACAGTCACAAAGGCAAATGCAACCTGTTGGTCAGGTTGTACAATACTTGTCAGTGTAAACTACCAACAACAACCACTCCACCCACAATAACCCTTTCATGGCCCCTCCTTGGAAACCCAAAGCTACCACAATGCTACATCAGGATACCGACCAATGTATGTTGGAACATCCATCAATAATCCACCACTGCAGCCACAAATAACACAATTTCAAATGCCCCCACAGGCCGTCATCCCGGAAGGTGTATTCCAAGAAAACACTACACAAGAATCAGTGTCTACTCAGGATGAATTTCTAAATATTTAAATTGCAAAAATGTTGTCTACATTTGTTAACAAATATCTGACATGTACCAATTTGTGAAAAATAAAACACATGTGTTTTTTTGTTGCTTATTAATAAAAATAGCTTTGAATAACACAAAAATGTTGTCCCTGTTGTGTTTAGTTGGATCACCATTACTAAATAGTTTTAGGCTTGGTAGCAGTGATCAAAGGCACAATCTAAAATACTCAATTAAAAATAATGTTGGAAAAATGGAGGACATAAGTTTTGCAACACAGGGAAATAAATTTCATCCGCAAGAAAAAATAACACAGGCAAAATATGCATTTTTTTTAATAACCATACTTTAATAATTACGTTAAAAATGTAAATACATTTTTCGAGGGGAAACACATTGATATTATTTTTAAGAACAGCAAAGTCACTTAAAAAAAACAATGGCAAAAAAACAATGCCTCATTGTAAAAAACATATATAAGCTCACCACCAAACAGTAAAAACATAAGCCAAAGGAGAAATGGCCAAGATCAGTGTATTTATTAAGCTTTAAAATGCAGATTTGTAAATTAGTGCACCTTTCCCTCATCTAACCCTATAATTACAGGACCAACCCTTTAGTTGCAGACTCAAAAAAATTCTCTCCAGTACGTGTCCACACGGATGGCACACAGGGATGAGCTAGTATAGTCATTAGGATTCGGTACTCGGCGAGTAATGCAGTAATTGCGGTACTTGAATCCTAGTGAGTTTTTCACTACTCGCCTCGCAATATTTGGATCTCCCACTGGCATGTGTCAGCCAATCACAGTAAAGCCACTGCCTTCTTTGTTGTGGCATTACTGTGAATGGCTGGCAGCGCAGTGTCATATGTGTGTGCGGGGCTCTGTGCGGGCTGTGCTGGGCCGATCGAAGGTCTGTGCGGGCTGTGCCGGGCTGATTGGGGTCTGTGCGGGCTCTGCCGGGACGATAGGGAGTCTGTGCGGGCTGTGCCGAGCCGATTGGTGGTCTGTGTGGGCTGTGCTGGGCCGATCGGGGGTCTGTGTGGGCTGTGCCGGGCTGATCGGGGGTCTGTGCAGGCTGTGTCGGGCCAATCAAGGGTCTGTGCGGGCTCTACTGAGCCGGTGCGGGCTCTATGGGGCTCTGTGCGGGCTCTCTGGGGCTCTGTATGGGCTCTTTGCGGGCTCTATGGGGCTCTGTGCAGGCTCTGTGGGGCCTGTGCGGGCTCTATGGGGCTTTGTGCAGGCTCTGTGGGGCCTGTGCAGGCTCTGTGTGGCTCTGTGCGGGCTCTATGGAGTCTGTGCGGGCTCTGTGGGGGCTCTCTTGGGTCTGTGTGGCCTGTGCAACCTCATGCTGTAGTGCTGCTGTAAGTCACAGGTGAACTCGTGTGACCTCTGGCGGAGTGATACAGCGGCGGAGGGTTATCTCTGTCATTGTATCACTGTGCCCCTGGAGAGCGGTCGCATCAGCTGATGCGGCTGTTCTCCATGGGAGATCGATGTGGGACCCTCGATATTAGTGGACTATGGCGGAGAGGTGAGTATAGATTGCTTTATTATTTTATGTTTATTACAGTCGAAGGCTTCGGGGAGTTAGGTGTGTGTGGTGAGTATGTACTCTGTTATGTGTTGCATGTCATGTGTATGTACTGTATGTTATATGTTGTGTATTTTCTGTTTGTGTTTTTTTACATACTCCACAATAGCCAGATGATTGGAATACTACTTTCCCATCATCTCTAATGCTGCCACTGTAGCGGGCATTGCCGGATGGGATAAGTAGTCTCATCAGACCATGCCCGCACAGGCCCCGCACAGGTCGCACATGTCATACAGACCCCACAGAGCCCCACAGAGCCTGCACAGACCCCATAGAGCCCGCACAGTGCCCCACAGAGCCACACAGAGCCCCACAGAGCCCGCACAGACCCTATAGAGCCCGCACAGAGCCCCACAGAGCCCACATAGAGCCTGAACAGGCCCCACAGAGCCTGCACAGAGCCCCATAGAGCCTGCACAGGCCCCACAGAGCCCACCCAGACCCCCAATCAGCCCAGCACAGCCCGCACAGACCCCCGATCAGCCCGCACAGACCTCCGATTGGCCCAGCACAGCCTGCACAGACCCCCGATCGGCCCGGCACAGCCCGCACAGACCCCCGATTGGCCCGACACAGACTAACTGTGGTTATTTATAGCAAATTATAATTATCCTCCATCCCATAGTCCCGTGACCATACACCCATCATACACATCCACGATCCCATAGTCCCGTGCCTATATACCCATCATACATATCCTCCATCCCATAGTCCCGTGCCCATATACCCATCATACATATCCGCCATCCCATAGTCCCGTGCCCATATACCCGTCATGCATATCCACCATCCCATAGTCGAGTGTCCATATACCCATCATACATCCTTCATCTCAAAGTCCCATGCCCATATACCCATCATACATATCCTCCATCCCATAGTCCCGTGCCCATATACCCATCATACATATCCTCCATCCCATAGTCCCGTGCCCATATACCCATCATACATATCCACCATCCCATAGTCCCGTGCCCATATACCCATCATACATATCCTCCATCCCATAGTCCCATGCCCATATACCCATCATACATATCCGCCATCCCATAGTCCCGTGCCCATATACCCATCATACACATCCACGATCCCATAGTCCCATGCCTATATACCCATCATACATATCCTCCATCCCATAGTCCCGTGCCCATATACCCATCATACATATCCGCCATCCCATAGTCCCGTGCCCATATACCCATCATACATATCCTCCATCCCATAGTCCCGTGCCCATATACCCGTCATACATATCCTCCATCCCATAGTCCCGTGCCCATATACCCATCATACATATCCTCCATCCCATAGTCGAGTGTCCATATACCCATCATACATCCTT
This sequence comes from Dendrobates tinctorius, assembly GCF_039654945.1. Taxonomy (NCBI): domain Eukaryota; kingdom Metazoa; phylum Chordata; class Amphibia; order Anura; family Dendrobatidae; genus Dendrobates; species Dendrobates tinctorius. The sequence continues at coordinate 31,840,180 of NW_027361917.1, forward strand.
CATCTCAAAGTCCCATGCCCATATACCCATCATACATATCCTCCATCCCATAGTCCCGTGCCCATATACCCATCATACATATCCTCCATCCCATAGTCCCGTGCCCATATACCCATCATACATATCCACCATCCCATAGTCCCGTGCCCATATACCCATCATACATATCCTCCATCCCATAGTCCCGTGCCCATATACCCATCATACATATCCGCCATCCCATAGTCCCATGCCCATATACCCATCATACACATCCACGATCCCATAGTCCCATGCCTATATACCATCATACATATCCTCCATCCCATAGTCCCGTGCCCATATACCCATCATACATATCTGCCATCCCATAGTCCCGTGACCATTTACCCGTCATACATATCCTCCATCCCATAGTCCCGTGCCCATATACCCATCATACATATCCTCCATCCCATAGTCCCGTGCCCATATACCCATCATACATATCCGCCATCCCATAGTCCCGTGCCCATATACCCATCATACATATCCTCCATCCCATAGTCCAGTGCCCATATACCCATCACACATCCTCCATCCCATAGTCAACCATTATGACATCATAATGAGCGGCGGCGGGGCTTGCAACCTATGATGACATCAGCGTCGCCATGGCAACCATTGTGACATCATAATGAGGTGCGGGGCTTGACTCGCACACACTGCTTCCCCAGTATGCAAATAGGGGCATTATGACATCATAATGAGGGGCGGGGCTTGACACGCACACACTTTTTCCCCCAGTATGTAGATAGGGGCAAAATTGTTTGGTGAATTGGAACGAACGGGGTTGAAATTTTGCCTCACAACATAGCTTAGGACGCTCTCGGGGTCCAGACGTGCGACTGTGCCAAATTTTGTGGCTGTAGCTGCGACGGTGCGGATGTCAATCCCGGACATACACACACACACACACACACACACACACACACACACACACACATACATACATACATACATACATACATACATACCGTACATACATACATACATACACACTTTGAGCTTTATATATTAGATAAAAGCCATTGCTTCCTTACTTTCAAAACCTTCAGAACTGCTTGTTAAGCCGTCACTGGTTCATCCAATCATCCAAAAAGCTAGAGTTTTTATACAGTTTATAATTTTAAAAAGTATGACATTGCAGTGTATTATTAAATAATTATTGCCAATGATTTACAAGTGAAAAATATAAGATTATGCAAACTTGTAAATCTGGTAGTTTCTAAATAATCAGCTTTGTTCAATATGTAATGTATATAATTATGTTCTTTAATATTTTCTAAAAGTTTAAACCAGTAAAAATAACAAAAAAATATAGTATATTGCATGATAAAATAATTATTGATTCTTTTTTGTAAAATAAATAATAATGATGTAAAAAAGGACTTATTTTAAAGCATGAATTGTGTCTAAATATATTTAAAAATAAGTCCTCAAAAAGTACTAAATTAAACCAAAGCTTATAACTTCAGAGCAACTTGGAAATATTTGTTAGTTTTCTTTGCTCTTGTTATAGAACTATCGTGTACAGAAAGATAAATTACATCAGCAGCACTTCTTACAGTGCCATTTGTCATTTCTTTCAACAATATGTCACATTGTTTCTGCTCCTTAATCCTGCAGAAGAATACATTTTGACATGATAAGGGTGCACTAAATGAGTGAACACAAATACAATGAGGGCTCTAACAATTTTTTTGAATATAGAAATGAGTATTTCAGCACTCACTTGCTCATGAACAATAAAAGGAAATTCATAAAACATAGGTTATATGTATATGTTAGCACCATTACTGTAGCAAAGGTAAACCATGATTTAGATCTTGCAGTATAATCTTACGTAATATGTTACTCTGAATGTACTGTCACACTAAACAATATCGCTAGCAATATCGCTATAACTTGTGACGTTATAGCGATATTGCTAGCGATATCGCTGTGTGTGATACTTACCTACGACCCGCTCCCCCGCTGATTATCGCTGGTCGCGCGAGAACGTTCAGGACTGTTTCTCGTCGTCAGCTTCCTGCGGCGCTTCCTGTGGAGAGACGAGCGACGAGCGTGGAGCCGGGCGGGAGGACGCAGGATCGCCTAGTGTGACAGGTAAGTAGCGACCCCCATCCCCAGCGATGTCGCTGGTGAGATCTGCCTGTGTGGCAGCTCACTAGCGACCACTTAGAGATGTACCAGCGATCCTGACCGCATCATATCGCTGGTCGGGATCGCTGGTACATCGATAAGTGTGACAGTACCTTGACAGCATGCTTTGGTCTCCTGTTTACAAAGAGAGTATATGCACTTTGCACTATGCACTTCAGCCCTTGATTAGTATTGCTCTTAAATTGTTGGGATTAGAATTTTTTAGTTGCCGTCTAAATCTTTACATGTTGTTTAATGCCAATACCAATAGTGTTTCCAGTCCGGCTGTGGTGCCATACATTTTCTAGGCTCACTACTGAGCAAATTGGTCCACCTGCCTTTTAATTGTGTTTATGTGCTATAATGTGATTTTTGTAGTCTCTTAAAGATGCAGCAATGTAGTCATATCCCCTTGCTTAGTTTATTGTTACAGACTGAACTGGTTGGAGTATTGATATTGCAACCACTAGGAGCAGCATCGGGCAGGTAGCCTAGTCTGGAATAGCCAAGGAGACCATAGACTGAAACAGCAAAGGAGTTTGAAGGAATAAGCAGGAATCGTAGTCAAGGAAGCCAGGGGTTGCTTATTAGGAGCAGCAGTATTGTTTGACGGAATAAGCAGGAATCGTAGTAAAGGAAGCCAGAGGTCATTTACCAGGAGCAGCAGTATTGTTTGAAGGAGTTGCAGGTGGAAGGAAGCTTGACTAAAGCCATTTAGCTCAATAATCACACAAGGAACTGAGAGCAAGGCCAGGTTTAAATAGGGTGTGCAATCAGAATGAACTAATCAGGAACTCAGAGTGGTAACCATCAAGAAACTCAAGGAGGAGACATCGACAACAACATAGGTTCAAGTATTTGAATAAGCAAGGAACTATCCAACGAGCTGAATAGCTCAGAAGGAAGAGCTGCTGACTAGCCTCAAGTCCCATAATTTTAATTCTGGTGGTGCAACAGTTGTGCACATGGAGGAAGTCAGCAGCCACAGACGAGAGGGTTTTTCCTTTCTCCTTGTCCTTTTTAGTCGTAGTGATGCTGGAACAATGTTGTTGTATCCTCTTTCTAAGTTCCTGTGTGGTTTGCCCAGTGTAAATCTTGGGACAAGGACATACCAACGTGTATACTAGATTTCGGCATTTGCAGTTGAAATACGATTTAAAAGAGATCTGGATTGGAAAGATAGGAAGCACAGATGTGCTACAACTGACAGTAAATTGGCAAACCGTACAGCCTCCACAGGGAAAGGTGCCATGAGGGTGAAAACCTCTGTTGAGTTTCAATGTAGGTCTTTTAAAATGACTGTGGCTTAGATTATCCTTAAGGCAATTAGCCCTTCTGGCTACAAGACTAGGATGTGAAGAAATGTGGGGTCTTAGTCTGGGTTCACTCAAAAGAATTGCCCAATGTCTGGAAAGAATCCCCTGAATATCATGCCACTGATTGTTGTAAGTAGTGATAGCACTCAGTGGTTTGGTGGGCCTCCCCAAGCAGGAAAGGCAGCACACCTGTACTTTGTATCTCCTCGCCTCATTGTAGATTGTAAGCTCTCACGAGCAGGGTAATTATCATTATCTTTTGATTTAATTATTGTATTATTTTGTTATTGTTACTTAGGACTGTTGTGTTTGAAAATATTAAACTTTAAATATGTTTTGCGCTATATAAATAATGATTATTAGTATTATTAGAACACAAAGAAGCGGGATGGTGATGCAAATTATGGCATCATCGCCTCTCTCCATCTTGGTGGATTGATCAAAGTTTTGGAGGATGGTACTTTACATATGTCTGACATCCATGTCCACTCCTGAGGTCTTATGTGTAAAGTCTGAACTGAATATCGACAGCCTTGTTGATGCTGGAAGGCAACAACTGCCCCTTCTGCTCACAAATCCTTTCCAACATGCGCAGTGTGGAGTTCCAACACGTGGGGACATCAAACACCAGTCGGTGAGCCGGAAGCTACAAATGCTGCTGAAGCATGGCAAGGGAAGATGAGGCTGTAGCTGATTTTCTAAAATGGGCATGCAGGGCGGCGTACTTTGACAAGCAGATCCGGCAGCTCCGAGTAGCTTTTGAGAAACCGCTGAACAACGAGGTTAAGCACATGGGCCAGGCATGGTATGTTTGTGAGCTCGCCTTGCCTCAGAGCCTCCATCAGGTCCCAGCCATTGTCACACATGTCCATGCCTGGCTGTAGGTACAGAGGTGTCATCCACAAATCTGCCTGCTCTTTCAGAGCTGTCCATCTTCAGCATTGTGCGGTTTGTCACCTAAGCATATTAGCTTCAGAACAGCCTGTTGCTGCTTGGCTGAGGCAGTGCTGCAGTGCTTCCAGCTTGTGACTGTTGTGGTCATTTCAGAGATGAAGGCTGAAAAGGAGCAGGAGGGGCAGGAGCTGTAGACTGTGAGGGAAACCCTGATAGACATAGGGCCCGCAATTCTTGGCATCGGGGGGATGTGTTCCATTCCAAGGTCCGTCTGGGTCTCAGCTTCCACTATGTTAACCAAGTGTGCCGTCAGCGAGACGTCCCTGCCCACAAGCACTTGTCCACATGTCTGTGGTTAGGTGGACTTTCCCAGTAACAGCATGGTGAGGGCCCGGGTAATGTAGTGGGACACGTTCTTGTGTAATGCCGTGATGGCACACCGGGAGAAATAGTCGCTGCTGGGGACAGAGTTCTTTTTTTAGATGGACGCCAAAGTCAGCTTGCAGAAAGCTTCCGTATCCACAAGGCTAAAAGGCTTCGAGCGGAAGCAGAAGATAAATGTGTGAATTTATTACTGGATTCTTTGGGGCTTTGACTGAATATTTCTGCTTGCGTGCCAAGGATTGGGGTATGGACAACTGACCGTCGCGCTGAGACAAGGACGTGGACGTGTTTGTTGATGGTGCTATTTGAGTTTGTGTGCAATGACAGATGCAGGGTAGGAGGCATCTTTGCATGCACCATGGACAGAGGATTTACTTGCACGCACAACAGCGGAAGACACAGTGGTATCACCCGCAGACAATGTTCCTGGAGCCTGTTGTCCGGCCCACAATGTCAGGTGCTTTGCTGCCATGTGCCTGATCATGATGGTGGACAGCCTGATATTTTAGCTACCCCTGCTGATGCTGCATGGCCGATGGTGCAAATGGCCTGTTTGAGGTTATCGGCAGAGTCTTTAAAAAAACACCAGCTTGGGAACATCTAACAGTTGTACTGGCAACTTCTGTAGTGTTGATGTTACGGGGACATTCAGTGTTTCCCTCTCCCACACCACCTCCTCACCTGACCCATGTGTTTTGGAGTTCCCCAAGGCTCAGTTCTAGGACCCTTACTCTTCTCCATTTCCACCTTTGGCCTCGTACAGTTCATAGAATCCCACGGTTTGCAATATCATCTCTACGCCGATGACATGCAGATCTACCTATCTCGACCTGACATCACCTCCTTACTGACCAAAATCACACAATGTTTGTCGGCAATTTCATCCTTATTTTATGCTCACTTTCTAAGAGTAAACATGGACAAAACAGAATTCATCATCATCTTACAACCATCTCACTGTTCCCCTTCACCAGAACTAAACATCAATAATGTGAATGGCTGATCACTTTCCCAAGTCCCGCATGATCTGTGCTTCAGGGTGATCCTCGACTCTGCCCTCTCTTTCAAGCCACATATCCAAGCCCTTGCCTCCTTCTGCCGACTCCAACTCAAAAACATTTCCCATATCCTTACATTCCTTGACTAAGAAACTGTACAAATGATTTTGCACGCCCCCATCATCTCCCACCTTGACAATTGCAACCTTCTACTCTCTAGCCTCTCCTATAGCACTCTTGCACCACTCCAATCTATCCTAAACTATGCTGCCCGACTAATCCACGTATCTAACCATTATTCCCCAGCCTCTCCCCTGTAAACCCTAAAATTATGACATACAAAGCCATCCACAACCTGTCTCCTACATAAATCTGTGACATGGTCTCCCTGGACTTACCTACATGCAACCTTCAATCCTCTCAGCATCTTCTTCTCTACTCCCCTGTTATCTTTTCAATCACCAACTGCATACAAGACTTCTCCCGTGCTTCACAAATACTCTGTAACTCTCTACCCCAAGACATCAGACTACCGCTCTACCATGAAAAAATTCAAAACAAACCTGAAGAACAACCTTTTCTGACAAGCCTACAACCAGCAGTGATGCTCAGTCTACTGAACTGCATGACCAACTCTACTCTCTCCTACTGTATCCACACCCATCCCCTGCAGACTGTGAGCCCTCGCCAGAAGGGTCCTCTCTCCTTCTGTACTTGCGTGTGCCTTGTGTTGCTCATGTTTAGTGTATTTGTCTATGTCTGCCCCTTTTTCACATGTAAAGTGAAAAAAGAAATGGCTTCTTAGTGGGATACCAAACATCTTCCACATCTCTTCAGACACCACCATTAGAACACCAGGGTGAACATGTTCCGTTATACAACAGCCACGTTATTGTTTGCAAAGGGATGTTTGTGGTCTCAGCAGAGTTCACCTGTCATTTCTTGAGTGTCCCCCCTCCCAATGAGCAGTACAACTAACTATCAGTTATGTAAAAATTATAGGGTTGTACAGGAAGAGCAAATAGATAGTTGTGGTATGGCACTGTGCCCTGTCAACACTAGAGGACATTTTAATTAATTACCAGCATTACATAAAAATTTTCAAATGCAAATGAAGTTGATAGAAAACCACAATCTATGTCCTCCCAGCATTCCTCTGTAGTCATCTCAGTATTTTGATCACTATTAGCGTTATTATCTATTTCCCTTTAAAATTTCTTGGTCTTCAGATCAAAGATATGACAACATGCTTCAGCTGCAGGGCAATGACTATGGCCTACGATAGAACAATTCTGGATAACATTTTTACTGTGTGAAACATTAATTAGTCCTCAACAAATTTTTTTCTCTAGAGCACAGTCGATGGACAATGATTAATTCCCCCCCATTTAAGAACACAGTCTGTGGACACTTATTAATTCCCACCCACCCATTTAGTGGAATATGAAGGTCTGGAGATCCATTTGTAGGATCCCAATATTAAAGGTAACATACAACAAACAGTATCTTTAAAGTTTAAGCAGATTATTGAGGACAGTTCAACAAGTTAATCAACATTTATGTAGCCTCCCTTGTCAGAACAGTAGAACCATAATTGTGCTGTATGACATAACTAGACCAAGGGGAAAACAGAATTTCTTGATACAATAGCACAACTGCCCCACAACAAAGGTGAACTATACTACAATGCTGTGAACAGGATAAATTGTCCAATGTCTGATGCCAGACGCCTTCAAACATCAACTATCTGCTGGTGTTTATCACCAGCGTTAAAAAAAAACAAACAAAAGAAAAATTATTATTTTTTAAAGGAGTCTCTGGGCCCATATGTGATGTGTGAATATCTGTTGTTACAGTCTCCAAGTTGTGTTTGTGTCATCAGAGCTTAATCATAAATGAAGGTGGTTGGATGACTGCTGATCACCGTGATGATTTAAAGAGTGCTTTTAAGATAGTATCAGAACCAACTTCAGCTGGAGGATTTTAAGTAATACTGGAGGATGAGAAGTTTGCGTTTCTTCGACATTAACTTTCCTTCTTTGATGGGGAGTCACTTAATCTTACAAGTTTGCACTGGTCTGATGTTATCACACTACCATTCAAAGGAAGATTGCATTTCATTGGTTGTCCATCTAGGTATCTGTTGTTGTATTTTTTGCAGGCACCAACTGCATCTTCCTTTCTTACAAACACAACCTCTGCAACTACGGAACTCAACAAGCAGGTGCACTTCAAGGCACCTCATATACAGAAAAGCCCAACGCTATCTTCCTCGGTGACTCTTGGATGCAAATTATTAATGGTCATTTTTGTGCCTTCAAAAGAGCAAAAGATACACTCTTTATGAGTGGACCTTACTGATGGACTGGCCTCCTTTGTGACAAGTGTCCAAGACACATTGGCTACAGCCTTTGTGTGCAATAAAGTGGTGATTGGCAAAGTGTCGTTCTGAGTAGACATGGGAGCTGTGTATGTATCATTCTGTAATACTTTAGTAAGAGGTAAAGTTTGCCCAAAAGAAAATGAATTTCCAGACAATCATGGCCTTTTTTGAACTTTGTTTGCAGCTGTGAACTTCATCTTCTTGGTGGGGTTGTGTTAAAGTTCCAAGTTATCATCAATACCATAATCGTCCATATTTTGTAAAGAGGAAATCAGTTGTTTCCCAGGTTCGTGGTTAAATAAGTTCATTCAAAAGAAATGTTCCAGCTCCATGATGTATAAAAACATCTTTTTTATTCCATATAAATTAAAAACATGGAAAGCTCCTCGGACATCACAAAGTACTGTGGGACAAGCGACGCGTTTCGACCATGGCTGTGGTCTTTATCAAAGCTTTGATATTTTTATACCTCATGGAGCTAGAACATTTCTTTTCAATTTTTCACGTGTTCACGTCTCATTGGGACGGAGTTCTGGGCACCTTCTCTTAAAGCTCTTAAAGGGTGAGCTGGCTTTTTCTATCTTGTTATGAATAACTAAGTTTATTGACATTCCTTTAACCCTCCGTCAGGAACAATATTCACACTAACTCGTAATGGAACAATGTGCCTGTCAAGCGCAGGCTAGAAAAATGCCTAGAACATCTAATTTTCTCAATTTCAGTGATCTAAAAGTGATCAAAGACCTTCATAGGGATGTAATAAAAGAGACTACACATTATCAGGTGCAAAACAAACCCATTTACTCAACATAAGTAATAACTTTGATATACACAAATTTCAAAACTCCTGAGAAGTACACTTTCATTTGTAAGAAAATCTGCCTTATTTATATGAAATATCCACAAACCTTTCTCTATTCATTCATAAAACAAGCTAAATAAACTATAGTAATGACTAAAAACATTACATACCAACCTTATAAAGTGTGATGTGTTTGGGACCAATGAGCCTGAGAAGCCAGCACAGCTATATCTTCCTTCCTGAAGCTCTGCAGACCAACTGTGGTATCAGGTTTCACACAGCAGCTAGAGCCAGGAGACTATCTAGAGGGAGGGGGTTTCCTGAAAATCTGGTGAGAAGGGAGAAATGAAAGTAGAAGAGCTGTGCCTGTCAGATCCATTATTCCTGACGGAGGGTTAACAGTGTTCGTTACACTGGAACAAATATTTATCGGTTGTAACATTTGGATATTATTGGTAATATGTATGGGTGAAGATGAAGAACCTTGTGCCACGGGTGTGTTGATAGTTGCGGTCAATGCACTCCACTTTAAACTTAGTTTTTCACGAGCATCCATCAGTTTGTTTGGTTTTCCTTCAAAACTGATCTGCTCTGTATAATTCAGCATCTCATGAACATGTTGCACTTCTCCCTTTTATATGTACATGTGTATTTTTGGCAACATATTTCTTATGGGCATCTTTAATGCACAGCTTCAGGCGCGCATCTTTTACACCAATCTTCTGACAGGCATGAAAGGCATTCTGCTAATTGGTGGTGGGCACGTAAATGACTAATCATTGTATGCTGTATCGTGGATCTCATACCTCCCGTAGCCACCGCTGTTATTAGTCCTGTACATTACCATTCCTGCAGTCACCATGCCCCTTTTCCTGATTGCTTCATCCAACGACTAGTCCGACATATTTTTGCTAAAAACCTGCACCTTCCCAGCAGCAACTGTAGGAAACCACGTTACTGTTTTCCAGGATGTTTTTGATGCCCGTAAAAAAAAAAGGTTACACATTATGTTGATGTGTACCCCCCCGGGGGAAATGTTTGTCAGCTCATACACTTAGTGCATGGCCATTCCAAGTATAGGAGACCCGCTCCTTTGTAATGGGAAAAAAAAATTCGGAGGCCCTCCTACACGTAAATTCCAAGGGGGATTGGGGTGCGTGCAAATGTGGGCCAGGCCTTGCATTCACTTCATGGGTAAACTTTATGGTATAAAGAAAGGAATAATTTTGTTTCATGTGGCCATCCAGTACCTCATTTCAAAGGGTTATTGGGGTGCATGTAACTTTGGGGTGGGTCTTGCATTCAATGCATAGACTAACAGTATGACAGAAATAAAAGAATAATGTGAACTTGGTTTTCCTGTGACCATCTAGTACATGGGTTCTAAGGCTTATTGGGGTGCATGTAACTTTGGTGCAGGGCGACCCTTGCATTTAATGCATAGCTTAACAGTATGGCAGTACCAAAAGAATAATGTGAACTTGGTTTTCCTGTGTCCATCCAGTACGTGGGGTCAAAGGCTTATTGGGGTGCATGTAGTTTTGGTGCAGGGCGGGCCTTGCATTCAATGCATAGGCTAAAATTATGGCAGTACCAAAAGAATAGTGTGAACTTGGTTTTCCTGTGTCCATTCAGTACGTGGGGTCAAAGGCTTATTGGGGTGCATGTAACTTTGGTTCATGGTGGGCCTTGCATTCAATGCATAGGCTAACAGTATGGCAGTGCCAAAAGAATAATGTGAACTTGGTTTTCCTGTGGCCATCCAGTACATGGGTTCTAAGGTTTATTGAGGTGCATGTAAGCTTGGTACAGAGCGGGCCTTGCATTCAATGCATAGGCTAACAGTGTGGCAGTAGTAAAAGAATGTGAACTTGATTTTCCAGTGTCCATCCAGTATGTGGGTTCAAAGGCTTATTGGGGTGCATGTAACTTTGGAGCAGGGCAGGACTTGCATTCAATGCAAAGGCTAACAGTATGGTAGTAACAAATGAAAAATAATGGGAACTTTTGTTTCATGTGGCCATCCAAGACGTCTGTTCCAAGGGCTATTGGGGTAAGCATAACTTTGGGACAAGGCAGCCCTTGCATACAATGCATTGGCTAACAGTATAGCAGTACGAAAATAATAATGTGAACTTGGTTTTCCTGTGACCATCTAGTACGTGGGTTCTAAGGTTTATTGGGGTGCATGTAAGTTTGTTACAGGGCAGGCCTTGCATTCAATGCATAGGCTAACAGTATGGCAGTACCAAATGAAAAATAATGTGAACCTTTGTTTTATGTGGCCATCCAGGACATTTGTTCCAAGGGTTATTGAGGTGCATGTAACGTTGGGTCAAGGCAGCCCTTGAATTCAATGCATAGGCCAATACTATGAGAGTCCCACTTTCTTATAATGGGAACATTTTTTCAGGAGGCCTTCATGTATGACTCGTGGAAGGGATTATGAGGTGCATCCTAATTTTTGGCAGCCCAGCCACTCAGTGCATAGGCAATAACAGTATAGGAGACCTGTTTTATAATGGCTCTTTAAGAATAGCAATGCCGACTGATGCCCCTATAAAAATAGGCTTTGTGACTTTAAGAGTCACTCCTTCATAAATAAAGCAAGATGTGTCTGATGATGTGTCACACACCACATGGCCAGCTTAGGTTGTTAAATGCCATAATAACATTTCCCAGTAAATGCATTAGTATTGGTTGAAAGCACTGGTAACTGTTATGAATGAGTCACCGTAGGAGGCAAAAACAGAAATGCTAGCTAAGTCCAGAAAACCAGAGAAGTTGGCAGCTATCGGATTGCAGATCCCTGAACCTATCAACACAACTAGCAGTAGCCGTGGGGGGTTCCTACGATGCCCTAGACCCCTCGATCACAGCCGGAGAATTAAATAGGCCTAAAGAAAGAAAGGGGAAATCTAAACTGCCCCAGAGCAGACCCCAAAGCAATAGGCAGCCCCCAACATATAATGACGGTGAAGCAAGATGAAAATATTAACACAGACAGAAAGATAGACTGAGCAAAGACGGGGCCCGAGCTAACTAGATAGAAAAGGACAGGAAGGCTGCTGTCTGCAATCCGTGAAAAACCCTATGAAAATATGAGCCAACAGACTGACAGTGAAAAAGGCCCTGAAGACGCTAGGCTTCAAAAAGCTATGTCAGTACTCAGGAATATTCTGAAGACAGAGCTAATGGCAAAAGGAGATTCAGCTCACCCCAGAAGGGAATGGCAGAATACAGAAAAGCAAGGAGAACAAAAAACAAAACAAGAATGCTAACAGGCAAAACAGAAAACTTAGCTTTAGAGGAGCAGGAATCAGACTGGTGTCCTAGAAGTCCAAAGAGAAATCACCCGCAGGGCAGAAGGGCATCGGCAGCCTTATATCCAGTCCGTGACTCCACTCAGCCAGTCATCCTCATTAGACTCAGGTGCCTGATAATCAGGCTCATTACCTTCCTTTACCAGAATAGGGAGTTCACCAGACCTCAGTGACGAAGGGGAAAATGAACTCACAACAGTACCTCCCCCTTGAGGAGGGGTCACCGAACCCTTAACCATGCCACCAGGGCAATCAGGGTGAGCCCGATGAAATGCACGCACCAATCTTTTGGCATGAATATCAGAGGCAGAGACCCAGGAATTATCCTCCTGACCATAACCCTTCCACTTAACCAAATACTGGAGTCTCCGTCTAGCCAGACGGGAATCCAGTATTTTCTCTACCTCATATTCCATGCTACCTTCAACCAATACAGGGTCTGGAGGTGCCACCCCAGGAACAACTGGTTCAACAAACCTCTTCAACAAGGACTTATGGAACACATTATGGATTTTAAATGTGATTAACAGCAAGTGATCTTCTAGCTAGAAGACTCTATCTACACCAGCAAGCTAGAAAAATACCAGAAATAAAACTAATCCACTTTATTCAAAATTAAGTTTAAAAAGGACTTAGTCCATGCATAAAAAATGTACATGTACAAAAAGACAAACACTTACAAGAAACCGCTCAATCTGACGCGGTAAGACCAAATTTTTAAACACCCTACCGGTATACCCTTGGTGTCTTTATCCAACTCTCCATAGACACCCTCTCAGAGTATCCGCTTCGTGTGAATTTGTTTTGAAAAAACACACTCTCATGGTGCTAAAAAAATGTATTTTACAGATCTATTGTCCTTTATGTGCCACTTCTGTGTAGCATCCATAGTCATCACTAACAATGATCTTGAACAAATATCATAATAACAGCCTTATATAAAATAATCACCTCTAATTAGAGAATGGCATAATAAATAGTCTGTAATAATATATAACCAAGGTGTAAATCAAGACATTCCTCTCTGCATCCTACAATTCACCACCTTTACAGATTTTTTATGTCATTTAGTATATCATGGAAAGATCTCACCCGAATCTATACATTCATGGGTTCCTCCATGTGACGCTCCCTTCTCCCTACGCGTTTCACCAAACAGATCATCAGGGGAGTACTGAGTACAGCGTTATGCCTACATGAGAAAAATGCCATCACTGGGCTGTTCATTTATCTGCTTTTTATAGCATGCACTCTTTAGTGTGTTCCCGCCTCATAAAGATGGGCGGGTGTATGCCCATGACCATTTCCTGTTTCTATGTCACTATGGTGACAAGCCTGTTATTTTATATTCATTAACATCATCTACTCGCCTACTCTCATAGCATATTAATAGTATGCGACCACATATGCCTCCGTTCAAAATACATGATTGTGCGCATTCTTTCCTTTATCGGGTTGCATAGTAACGCATTAGCATCAGCTTACTTCAGCGCATGCGCATTCTTCTTAATAACATCCAACCCTCTTTTTCACGTCACGGCGCCTATTTAACTCCTTATATCAGCATCAGGAGAATTATCGCGCCTGCGCACTCCCAACCATAGCCACTTCCTAGCGGGCTTAAACTTCTCAGTGCACGCTAGTCCCCTTATCGTGCCTGCGCACTCCATAAACACCCGCTTCTTTGCAGACTATTATTTATTAATGCATGAAAGTTCCTCCTATCACAGGAACATATAATCGTGCGCATTCTTTTCCTTATCGGGTTGCCTAGTAACGCATTGTCGTCATCTAATTTTAGCACATGCGCATTCTTCATTATAACATTCAACCCACTTTTTTACGTCACGGCGCCTATTTACTTCCTTATATCAGCATCAGGGGAATTATCGCGCCTGCGCACTCCCAAATCTTAGCCGCTTCTTTGCAGGCTCCAACTTCATAGTGCACGCTAGTCCCCTTACCGCGCCTGCGCACTCCACAAACAAACGTTTCTTTGCAAACTATGATTTATTTATAAAAATTCCTCCTATCACAGGATTATTTCATGAGAGCACCTATACCGCCATCAAAATGAGTGGCACATAAATGCTTCACATTGTGGTCACCAATTATAGGTAAATGCTCACTATCCAATCCTCAATTAAACCTATAGGCATAAATCTTACCCTTCTAAAGAAATGGGTTTCACAGTCATTTTGGGCATATTTCAATATTTACTATCCAGTTTTAGGACTTTCAGGATATTGAAGATATTAAACTTCATTAAGTATCCCCTTAAAAAATCCTCTCAACTATCCCGAGCGATCACTAAAGACAATGTACAATATTTTGCTCAGACTTGATACATCCAAGAGATACTTCTTCTCTTCTCTTGATCCTATTCCATTTAATTCCTAAGGTATTAACTCCGTGTTTAAACAAACAAAAAAAGGGAATATAACCCAATAGAGAAGTATAGCTCCTTTAGGATTCCCTCCTGAGTAACCACACTACCCTTTAACCCCTATACAGGGATCTGGCTTTACGTGGGGCACAATGGAGCTTGTCCTCCGGGGCTCCATCTCATTGTATATGGGTTAATTAGTTTACAAAAAAGCCATGAAAGATAATTGTTCATTGAGACCTGTTGGTTGGAGTGTTCTCAGCCAAAAAATCCACCTACTTTCCCTTTGGAGGATCGCTTTGTCCCAATCACCCCCTCTATGGGGGTAAGGAACTTTCTCGATCCCAACAAATTGAATTTTGCTATGATCACCCTGATGTATCCTATTGATGTGGTTAGCTATAGCTGTATCTCTTTGGTTCACCACATCACCAACATGTTCACGTATTCTCTTCCTGAATTCCCTTCTTGTTTTCCCTATATATTCAATCCCACATATACACGTTGCCTTGTAAATTACTCCAGTAGTTCGACAATTTATAAACTGTCTAATGGTATAAACTTTCTTATTGTTCGTACTCCTAAAGGTTTTCCCTTGTGTTACTGACTGACATGCAACACAGTTACCACACCTATAGCATCCTTTAACCTCTCCTTCTAACCAAGTACGTGTTTGAGTCTCTCTGAAGTGACTGTGCATTAGTCTATCTTTTATAGATTTGTTCTTTTTGTATGTTACTTGTGGTTTAGAACCTAAGGTTTTCTCTATATCCATATCCATTTTAAGAATTGGCCAATGTCTTTCTAAAATTTCTTTAAATTTTTCTGATCCATTCGAAAACCTAGTAATGAAACGTGTGACCTCTTTATCATCTTTTCTTTCTACTTTCCTTAATAGTTCTTTACGATCTCTTGTAATAGATTCCTCATAAGCGGCCCTTAGAACATGATCTGGGTATCCTCTCTCCTGAAACCTTTCCCTCATATCATCAGCTTGTTCTTTAAATTTCTGAGGGTTCGAACAATTACGGCGTAACCTCAAGTATTGTCCCTTGGGTATCCCTCTTTTTTGTGGAAGGGGGTGACTACTCTCCCATCTTAAAAGTGAGTTAGTAGCTGTTGGTTTCCTATAATTGCTCGTTTCTAAAGTTCCATCAATTCCCTTTTTAACGAGCACATCTAGAAATCTCATTTCTGATTCATGTACCTCATATGTAAATCTAAGGCCTAAATCGTTACAATTGAGGTCATTGACAAAGGAAATAAACTCAGATTTTGTGTTTTTCCATATCACGAAAATATCATCAATATAGCGTAGCCAAAGGGCTACGCTATCATGTCGAGAGTTCGTGTCATTAAACACAATTTTTTCTTCCCACCAGCCCATTAGACAGTTTATTAATTGTCGAACTACTGGAGTAATTTACAAGGCAACGTGTATATGTGGGATTGAATATATAGGGAAAACAAGAAGGGAATTCAGGAAGAGAATACGTGAACATGTTGGTGATGTGGTGAACCAAAGAGATACAGCTATAGCTAACCACATCAATAGGATACATCAGGGTGATCATAGCAAAATTCAATTTGTTGGGATCGAGAAAGTTCCTTACCCCCATAGAGGGGGTGATTGGGACAAAGCGATCCTCCAAAGGGAAAGTAGGTGGATTTTTTGGCTGAGAACACTCCAACCAACAGGTCTCAATGAACAATTATCTTTCATGGCTTTTTTGTAAACTAATTAACCCATATACAATGAGATGGAGCCCCGGAGGACAAGCTCCATTGTGCCCCACGTAAAGCCAGATCCCTGTATAGGGGTTAAAGGGTAGTGTGGTTACTCAGGAGGGAATCCTAAAGGAGCTATACTTCTCTATTGGGTTATATTCCCTTTTTTTGTTTGTTTAAACACGGAGTTAATACCTTAGGAATTAAATGGAATAGGATCAAGAGAAGAGAAGAAGTATCTCTTGGATGTATCAAGTCTGAGCAAAATATTGTACATTGTCTTTAGTGATCGCTCGGGATAGTTGAGAGGATTTTTTAAGGGGATACTTTATGAAGTTTAATATCTTCAATATCCTGAAAGTCCTAAAACTGGATAGTAAATATTGAAATATGCCCAAAATGACTGTGAAACCCATTTCTTTAGAAGGGTAAGATTTATGCCTATAGGTTTAATTGAGGATTGGATAGTGAGCATTTACCTATAATTGGTGACCACAATGTGAAGCATTTATGTGCCACTCATTTTGATGGCGGTATAGGTGCTCTCATGAAATAATCCTGTGATAGGAGGAATTTTTATAAATAAATCATAGTTTGCAAAGAAACGTTTGTTTGTGGAGTGCGCAGGCGCGGTAAGGGGACTAGCGTGCACTATGAAGTTGGAGCCTGCAAAGAAGCGGCTAAGATTTGGGAGTGCGCAGGCGCGATAATTCCCCTGATGCTGATATAAGGAAGTAAATAGGCGCCGTGACGTAAAAAAGTGGGTTGAATGTTATAATGAAGAATGCGCATGTGCTAAAATTAGATGACGACAATGCGTTACTAGGCAACCCGATAAGGAAAAGAATGCGCACGATTATATGTTCCTGTGATAGGAGGAACTTTCATGCATTAATAAATAATAGTCTGCAAAGAAGCGGGTGTTTATGGAGTGCGCAGGCACGATAAGGGGACTAGCGTGCACTGAGAAGTTTAAGCCCGCTAGGAAGTGGCTATGGTTGGGAGTGCGCAGGCGCGATAATTCTCCTGATGCTGATATAAGGAGTTAAATAGGCGCCGTGACGTGAAAAAGAGGGTTGGATGTTATTAAGAAGAATGCGCATGCGCTGAAGTAAGCTGATGCTAATGCGTTACTATGCAACCCGATAAAGGAAAGAATGCGCACAATCATGTATTTTGAACGGAGGCATATGTGGTCGCATACTATTAATATGCTATGAGAGTAGGCGAGTAGATGATGTTAATGAATATAAAATAACAGGCTTGTCACCATAGTGACATAGAAACAGGAAATGGTCATGGGCATACACCCGCCCATCTTTATGAGGCGGGAACACACTAAAGAGTGCATGCTATAAAAAGCAGATAAATGAACAGCCCAGTGATGGCATTTTTCTCATGTAGGCATAACGCTGTACTCAGTACTCCCCTGATGATCTGTTTGGTGAAACGCGTAGGGAGAAGGGAGCGTCACATGGAGGAACCCATGAATGTATAGATTCGGGTGAGATCTTTCCATGATATACTAAATGACATAAAAAATCTGTAAAGGTGGTGAATTGTAGGATGCAGAGAGGAATGTCTTGATTTACACCTTGGTTATATATTATTACAGACTATTTATTATGCCATTCTCTAATTAGAGGTGATTATTTTATATAAGGCTGTTATTATGATATTTGTTCAAGATCATTGTTAGTGATGACTATGGATGCTACACAGAAGTGGCACATAAAGGACAATAGATCTGTAAAATACATTTTTTTAGCACCATGAGAGTGTGTTTTTTCAAAACAAATTCACACGAAGCGGATACTCTGAGAGGGTGTCTATGGAGAGTTGGATAAAGACACCAAGGGTATACCGGTAGGGTGTTTAAAAATTTGGTCTTACCGCGTCAGATTGAGCGGTTTCTTGTAAGTGTTTGTCTTTTTGTACATGTACATTTTTTATGCATGGACTAAGTCCTTTTTAAACTTAATTTTGAATAAAGTGGATTAGTTTTATTTCTGGTATTTTTCTAGCTTGCTGGTGTAGATAGAGTCTTCTAGCTAGAAGATCACTTGCTGTTAATCTTGTTGATATAGGCAATGGCAGGTTTTTTGACTACAGGCATTGATACAAACATATGGATTACAGAGGCTAAAGAGGTATTCTCTGATAAGGTGTTTACACAAAAAAGATATACTCCGACATATAGTGCAGCTTTTAAGGAACTTGATAAAACCTTTAGAGATCAGATAGCCTCATGGTGGGAGGTTCAGAGTTTAGAAAATTATATACGGTCAGGTATTGTACCTCGTCATCTGAGGATTACCCGCACCCCAGGGTTTAGGTATAGGAACACGTCCTTACTCACTAAGTGGGAAAAGGAAGCAACAGAAAGTTCGATCAGATTTATGAGACTCCTCCTAGAGGAAGAAAAAAGTAATCTTAATAAACTTACAGAATCCCTGAGAGATCAGATTGAGATCACGAAAAAGTATTCGGGTGAGTCTGATTTTACGGTAAAAGAGGTCAATTTACAGAATACTCTAGAAAAATTTCAGTACCATCTGAAAGAGAAGAAACATAAGTTGTATAATAGGGATCTCCAAGAATTCAGAGACAACAAAGCCTACTCAGTACAAGTGGTCAGAAATAACAGATCAGCAGAAACTGATATATCCTCATCTGAGGCAGAATTTTCTGACACTGAGAGTAGATCTAGGCATTTCAGAGGTAGAGGAAGAGGAGGACAAAGAGGTAAATTTAATAGAGGCCCCCATAAGAGGTCACCGAAGAGGGATTTTTTAGATCTAAGTTATCCATTAAGGAACCGCCTAAATCCCCACAGCGGACCAGAGGGCCAGAGGTAATCAACCTATCTCAACGCCCCCTAACTGAAACTGAGATGTGTGTACTTAGTAAAGGCCTGTCGTTTGTACCAACATCAGACATAGACATTTTTGAAACTGTAAAAGATCTACATCTGTTTGCCCGCAAGCTAAAATGGAAAAAGCATTTCTCTAAACTAGATCAGAGGTTTTCGCAAGAGCTGGGTATTTCTGAAGAGCTATTACAAGATGTACGGTTTCTGTTTCACCTGGGGGATATTGATCCGAACCTGAAAGGTGAGGGTCCATTTACAGATCTAAAGAAAAAGAGTACGGGTATGCCCCCTCCCACAGGTGATGTTAATTCAATTGATATTTTTGTTAATCTTGTTACAAATGATTTGATGAAATCAGGAGATCTTTTAAATTCAAGATCATATAACTTAGGGAAAGAAGAGATGGAAAGCCTAAAGAGACTTGAAAATGACAGCAGTATCATTATTAAAAGCTCCGATAAAGGAGGAAATATAGTTGTCATGGATACATCTAAATATAAGAAAATGTGTCTTTCTATATTGGAGGATAAGTTGAGTTATGAGAAGCTATCATCAAACCCTGTAGTGAGCCTATCTGATGCTCTTAAGACACTAGTCAATGAAGGCCTGGACTCCGAGGTGATTGACAAGAAAGAAAAAGACTTCTTGATTCCTTTGCATCCTACTATGGCGACGTTTTATTGTCTCCCGAAAATCCATAAGGGTATGACTCCTCTGAAAGGTCGACCTATAGTGGCAGGTATCAATAGTGTGACTCAAAATTTGGGAATATACATTGATCGGATTCTAAGACCATTTGTAATGAATTTGAGCTCGTATATTAGAGACACAGGCGATCTTTTATGTAAACTAGATGGCATATACCTAGAGAAAGACATGATTTTTGGGAGTATAGATGTGGAGGCTTTGTACTCCTCGATTCCCCACAACAAAGGCCTTATGGCCGTAGAATATTATCTTAAGTCCCGAGGACGTTTCTTTGTGAAACACAATGATTTTGTTCTAAAGGCTTTGGAATTTTGCCTTACAAATAATGTCTTTCTCTTTGGAAATAAGTATTTCCACCAGCTCAGGGGCACTGCAATGGGTTGCCCTTGTGCGCCCACTTATGCAAATTTGCTCCTGGGCTGGTGGGAAGAAAAAATTGTGTTTAATGACACGAACTCTCGACATGATAGCGTAGCCCTTTGGCTACGCTATATTGATGATATTTTCGTGATATGGAAAAACACAAAATCTGAGTTTATTTCCTTTGTCAATGACCTCAATTGTAACGATTTAGGCCTTAGATTTACATATGAGGTACATGAATCAGAAATGAGATTTCTAGATGTGCTCGTTAAAAAGGGAATTGATGGAACTTTAGAAACGAGCAATTATAGGAAACCAACAGCTACTAACTCACTTTTAAGATGGGAGAGTAGTCACCCCCTTCCACAAAAAAGAGGGATACCCAAGGGACAATACTTGAGGTTACGCCGTAATTGTTCGAACCCTCAGAAATTTAAAGAACAAGCTGATGATATGAGGGAAAGGTTTCAGGAGAGAGGATACCCAGATCATGTTCTAAGGGCCGCTTATGAGGAATCTATTACAAGAGATCGTAAAGAACTATTAAGGAAAGTAGAAAGAAAAGATGATAAAGAGGTCACACGTTTCATTACTAGGTTTTCGAATGGATCAGAAAAATTTAAAGAAATTTTAGAAAGACATTGGCCAATTCTTAAAATGGATATGGATATAGAGAAAACCTTAGGTTCTAAACCACAAGTAACATACAAAAAGAACAAATCTATAAAAGATAGACTAATGCACAGTCACTTCAGAGAGACTCAAACACGTACTTGGTTAGAAGGAGAGGTTAAAGGATGCTATAGGTGTGGTAACTGTGTTGCATGTCAGTCAGTAACACAAGGGAAAACCTTTAGGAGTACGAACAATAAGAAAGTTTATACCATTAGACAGTTTATAAATTGTCGAACTACTGGAGTAATTTACAAGGCAACGTGTATATGTGGGATTGAATATATAGGGAAAACAAGAAGGGAATTCAGGAAGAGAATACGTGAACATGTTGGTGATGTGGTGAACCAAAGAGATACAGCTATAGCTAACCACATCAATAGGATACATCAGGGTGATCATAGCAAAATTCAATTTGTTGGGATCGAGAAAGTTCCTTACCCCCATAGAGGGGGTGATTGGGACAAAGCGATCCTCCAAAGGGAAAGTAGGTGGATTTTTTGGCTGAGAACACTCCAACCAACAGGTCTCAATGAACAATTATCTTTCATGGCTTTTTTGTAAACTAATTAACCCATATACAATGAGATGGAGCCCCGGAGGACAAGCTCCATTGTGCCCCACGTAAAGCCAGATCCCTGTATAGGGGTTAAAGGGTAGTGTGGTTACTCAGGAGGGAATCCTAAAGGAGCTATACTTCTCTATTGGGTTATATTCCCTTTTTTTGTTTGTTTAAACACGGAGTTAATACCTTAGGAATTAAATGGAATAGGATCAAGAGAAGAGAAGAAGTATCTCTTGGATGTATCAAGTCTGAGCAAAATATTGTACATTGTCTTTAGTGATCGCTCGGGATAGTTGAGAGGATTTTTTAAGGGGATACTTAATGAAGTTTAATATCTTCAATATCCTGAAAGTCCTAAAACTGGATAGTAAATATTGAAATATGCCCAAAATGACTGTGAAACCCATTTCTTTAGAAGGGTAAGATTTATGCCTATAGGTTTAATTGAGGATTGGATAGTGAGCATTTACCTATAATTGGTGACCACAATGTGAAGCATTTATGTGCCACTCATTTTGATGGCGGTATAGGTGCTCTCATGAAATAATCCTGTGATAGGAGGAATTTTTATAAATAAATCATAGTTTGCAAAGAAACGTTTGTTTGTGGAGTGCGCAGGCGCGGTAAGGGGACTAGCGTGCACTATGAAGTTGGAGCCTGCAAAGAAGCGGCTAAGATTTGGGAGTGCGCAGGCGCGATAATTCCCCTGATGCTGATATAAGGAAGTAAATAGGCGCCGTGACGTAAAAAAGTGGGTTGAATGTTATAATGAAGAATGCGCATGTGCTAAAATTAGATGACGACAATGCGTTACTAGGCAACCCGATAAGGAAAAGAATGCGCACGATTATATGTTCCTGTGATAGGAGGAACTTTCATGCATTAATAAATAATAGTCTGCAAAGAAGCGGGTGTTTATGGAGTGCGCAGGCACGATAAGGGGACTAGCGTGCACTGAGAAGTTTAAGCCCGCTAGGAAGTGGCTATGGTTGGGAGTGCGCAGGCGCGATAATTCTCCTGATGCTGATATAAGGAGTTAAATAGGCGCCGTGACGTGAAAAAGAGGGTTGGATGTTATTAAGAAGAATGCGCATGCGCTGAAGTAAGCTGATGCTAATGCGTTACTATGCAACCCGATAAAGGAAAGAATGCGCACAATCATGTATTTTGAACGGAGGCATATGTGGTCGCATACTATTAATATGCTATGAGAGTAGGCGAGTAGATGATGTTAATGAATATAAAATAACAGGCTTGTCACCATAGTGACATAGAAACAGGAAATGGTCATGGGCATACACCCGCCCATCTTTATGAGGCGGGAACACACTAAAGAGTGCATGCTATAAAAAGCAGATAAATGAACAGCCCAGTGATGGCATTTTTCTCATGTAGGCATAACGCTGTACTCAGTACTCCCCTGATGATCTGTTTGGTGAAACGCGTAGGGAGAAGGGAGCGTCACATGGAGGAACCCATGAATGTATAGATTCGGGTGAGATCTTTCCATGATATACTAAATGACATAAAAAATCTGTAAAGGTGGTGAATTGTAGGATGCAGAGAGGAATGTCTTGATTTACACCTTGGTTATATATTATTACAGACTATTTATTATGCCATTCTCTAATTAGAGGTGATTATTTTATATAAGGCTGTTATTATGATATTTGTTCAAGATCATTGTTAGTGATGACTATGGATGCTACACAGAAGTGGCACATAAAGGACAATAGATCTGTAAAATACATTTTTTTAGCACCATGAGAGTGTGTTTTTTCAAAACAAATTCACACGAAGCGGATACTCTGAGAGGGTGTCTATGGAGAGTTGGATAAAGACACCAAGGGTATACCGGTAGGGTGTTTAAAAATTTGGTCTTACCGCGTCAGATTGAGCGGTTTCTTGTAAGTGTTTGTCTTTTTGTACATGTACATTTTTTATGCATGGACTAAGTCCTTTTTAAACTTAATTTTGAATAAAGTGGATTAGTTTTATTTCTGGTATTTTTCTAGCTTGCTGGTGTAGATGGATTTTAAATGTGACAGGAAGAGCCAAACGAAAAGAGACCGGATTAATAATCTCCAAAATCTTGTAAGGTCCAATAAATCTAGGCTTAAACTTAGGAGAAGCCACCTTCATAGCAATATTTTTTGATGATAACCACACCATATCACCAATCTTAAACTGGGGACCAATGGTCCTATGTCGATTGGAAAACCGCTGGGCCTTTTCCTGGGAGAGAGATAACTTATCCACCACTTTGTCCCAGATCTGGTGCATTCTCTCCACCACAGTGTCAACACCTGGGCAGGCAGAAGGCTCCACCTGCCCTGAAGAAAATCGAGGATGAAACCCAAAGTTACAAAAAAAAGGTGACATCAAAGTGGCAGAACTAGCTCTATTATTTAAAGCAAATTTGACCAAGGGCAAAAATGAAACCCAATCATCCTGATCAGCGGAAATAAAACATCTCAAATACGACTCCAAGGTCTGGTTTGTTCTCTCTGTCTGCCCATTGGTCTGAGGGTGAAAAGCAGAGGAGAAGGACAACTGAATTCCCAGCTTGGAACAGAAGGTCCTCCAAAATCTAGACACAAACTGAACTCCTCTGTCAGATACAATGTTCTCAGGAATCCCGTGTAAGCGAACCACCTGTTGCAAAAACAGGGGCACCAACTCAGAGGAAGATGGCAACTTAGGGTGTGGTACAAGATGAACCATCTTAGAGAACCTATCACAAATCACCCAAATAACAGTCATTCTTTGAGAGACCGGCATATCAGAGATGAAATCCATTGAAATATGGGTCCATGGCCTCCTGGGGACCGGCAAAGGCATCAACAACCCACTAGAGCAAGAACAAGATTTAGACCGGGAGCAAGTCCCACAGGACTGCACAAAGTTCCTGACATCATGAGACAAGGTGGGCCACCAAAAAGAGCGACTCACCAGATCTCTAGTACCAAAAATACCTGGATGACCAGCCAATGCAGAGCAATGAACTTCAGACATCACTCTCTTCTTCCACTGGTCAGGAACATACAACTTTCCACTGGGACAACGCTCAGGTTTGTCCTCCTGGAACTCTTGCAGAGCAAGTCTCAAATCGGGCGAGATGGCAGAAAGAACTACCCCTTCGCCTAAGATGGTAGCAGGCTTGGTCACCACAGGAGAATCAGCAAATAAACTCCTAGAGAGGGCGTCTGCCTTGACATTCTTAGTTCCAGGAAGAAAAGAGACCACAAAATCAAAACGTGTAAAAAACAAGGCCCACCTAGCCTGTCTAGGGTTCAAGTGTTTAGCCGACTCTAGGTAAATCAAATTCTTGTGGTCAGTGAGGACCACAACTTGATGTTTAGCTCCCTCCAACCAATGTCTCCACTCCTCAAATGCCCATTTCATGGCCAACAGTTCCTGATTCCCCACATCATAGTTACGTTCAGATGGAGAGAACTTTTGGGAAAAGAAAGCACAGGGATTCATTTTAGATGTTACAGGATCCTTTTGGGACAAAACAGCTCCTGCATCAATCTCAGAAGCATCCACCTCTACCTGGAACGGGAGTGAGACATCAGGTTGCCGCAAAACCGAGGTAAATCTTCGCTTCAGCTCCTGAAAGGAAGCAACAGCCTCAGGAGACCAATTCAACACATCAGCACCCTTCTTAGTCAGATCAGTCAATGGCTTGGCAATACTAGAAAATTTTGCAATAAATTTCCGATAAAAATTAGCAAAACCCAAAAACTTCTGGAGGGCCTTCAAAGAAGTGGGCTGAACCCAATCATAAATGGCCTGTACCTTGGCCGGGTCCATTTCAATAGTTGACGGAGACAAAATAAATCCCAAAAATGAAATCCTCTGTACTCCAAAAAGGCATTTCGATCCTTTGACATACAGGGAATTCTCCCTCAAGATCCGGAACACAGTCCAAATATGTTCCACATGAGAATCCCAATCCTTGGAGAAGATCAAAATATCATTCCAGATAGATAATCAAAAATTTATCGACAAAGTCTCGGAAAATATCGTTCATGAAGCACTGGAAGACAGAAGGGGCATTAGTGAGCCCAGAAGGCATCACCAGGTACTCAAAATGTCCCTCCGGAGTATTAAACGCCGTCTTCCATTCATCCCCCTGCTTAATGCGGATAAGATTATACGCCCCCTGAGGTCCAGCTTGGTAAACCAGCAAGCACCTCTAACTCTAGAGAATAGATCCGAAATCAGGGGTAACGGATACTGATATTTAATAGTAATTTTATTGAGGGCACGATAATCAATACAAGGCCTTAAAGAACCATCCTTTTTGGCCACAAAAAAAAACCCGGCACCTAAGGGTGAAGAGGATGGTCTAATATGACCCTTCTCCAACGCCTCCTTAATATAGGACCGCATAGCCTCGTGCTCGGGTACAGATAAATTGAAGAGCCGACCCTTGGGAAATTTACACCCCGGGCTTAGTTCAATTGCACAGTCATAATTCCTATGAGGAGGCAAGGACGCAGACTCATTCTCACTAAATACATCATAAAAGTCCGCCAAATAGTCAGGAACATCATGCGACTGAGGAGAGGTGGAAAAAACCGGAGCCTCACTAAAGGCACACCGACAACCCCAACTCACCACAGACACAGATTTCCAATCCAAAACTGGATTATGAATTTGCAACCAGGGAAACCCCAGAACAACGGCATCATGCAGACCATGCAATACCAAAAATCTGCAATTTTCTTGATGGTCTGGGGCGACCCGCATGACCACCTGGGTTCAAAACTGAGGTTTATTTTTAGCCAAAGAAGTAGCATCAATCCCCCTCAAAGGGATAGGTGTCTGCAGAGGTGTCATCGGAAATCCACAACGTTTAGCAAAATCCAAGTCCATTAGGTTTAGCGCTGCTCCCGAATCCACAAAAGCCTTGGTGGAAAATGTGGACAGGGAGCAGATCAGAGTAATTGCCAGAAGAAACTTAGGTTGAACACCACCAACAGAAAACATGTGTGCAAAGCGTTTCTCTCGTTTAGGACAAACAGAAATAATATGCGAGGCATCTCCACAGAAAAAACACAGCTTATTATGCCTTCTGAACTCCTGACGTTGCGCCTTAGACAAAACTCTATCACATTGCATAGGTTCAGACGTCTGTTCAACCGGTGGCAACACCTCTCGTGCAATCCTGCGTTCACGTAAACGCCGATCAACCTGAATGGCTAATGACATAGAATCGTCCAGACCAGAGGGAACAGGAAATCCCACCATAGTATCTTTTACGGCTTCTGACAAACCCTTCCGAAAGAGAGCAGTCAAGGCATTTTCATTCCATGTAGTAAGGACCGCCCACTTTCGGAACTTTTGACAGTAAAACTCTGCAGAATCTCGACCCTGGTTCAATGCCAACAGGGTCTTTTCAGCCTGATCAATAGCATTAGGTTCGTCATACAACAACCCCAAAGCTTGAAAGATTGCGTTCACATTAGTCAGAATAGGATCATCTGGTTTCAAAGAAAATGCCCAATCCTGGGGATCGCCACGCAGCAAAGAGATGACAATTTTAACCTGCTGCGCGGAGCTCCCTGACGAGTTAGGCTTCAAGGCAAAAAATAACTTACAATTATTTTTGAAACTCAAAAATTTAGATCGATCCCTAAAAAATACATCAGGTGTAGGGATCTTTGGTTCAACAACATGCGAACGAGCAAGGTAGGCGGAAATTCCCCGCACTTCCGCAGCGAGCTGCTCCACACGATCAGACAATTGCTTTATCTCCATTGAGAGAGAAAAAAAAAATTCCCCCTACGGCCTCAGAGATACAGAGGAGAGAATATACACACACCTTTTTTTTTTTTTGTCACAATTCTTTCCTGCTATTGAGTACCCTAGGATCTGCGGTATGGCGGGTGATTCTGTTATGAATGAGTCACCGTAGAAGGCAAAAACAGAAATGCTAGCTAAGTCCAGAAAACTAGAGAAGTTGGCAGCTATCGGATTGCAGACCCCTGAACCTATCAACACAACTAGCAGTAGCTGTGGGGGGTTCCTACGATGCCCTAGACCCCTCGATCACAGCCGGAGAATTAAATAGGCCTAAAGAAAGAAAGGGGAAATCTAAACTGCCCCAGAGCAGACCCCAAAGCAATAGGCAGCCCCCAACATATAATGACGGTGAAGCAAGATGAAAATACTGACACAGACAGACAGATAGACTGAGCAAAGACGGGGCCCGAGCTAACTAGATAGAAAAGGACAGGAAGGCTGCTGTCTGCAATCCGTGAAAAACCCTATGAAAATAAGAGCCAACAGACTGACAGTGAAAAAGGCCCTGAAGACGCTAGGCTTCAAAAAGCTATGTCAGTACTCAGGAATATTCTGAAGACAGAGCTAAAGGCAAAAGGAGATTCAGCTCACCCCAGAAGGGAATGGCAGAATACAGAAAAGCAAGGAGAACAAAAAACAAAACAAGAATGCTAACAGGCAAAGCAGAAAACTTAGCTTTAGAGGAGCAGGAATCAGACTGGTGTCCTAGAAGTCCAAAGAGAAATCACCCGCAGGGCAGAAGGGCGTCGGCAGCCTTATATCCAGTCCGTGACTCCACTCAGCCAGTCATCCTCATTAGACTCAGGTGCCTGATAATCAGGCTCATTACCTTCCTTTACCAGAATAGGGAGTTCACCAGACCTCAGTGACAAAGGGGAAAATGAACTCACAACAGGTAACGTTGAAAAACACATCAAAAACAGTAAGTGTGAACATAGCCAAAGTGGTGGAGGAGCATTTTTTGGGTGGTTATTTCTTTTGCCTTACATACTAATTATTACCCTGGAAAGGATGCCCCTTAACATATTTCCCTGTAAAATCAATTTTGGTTTCATTTTTTTTATGTTTTACTGAGCGCCTGTAAAAGTGGTGTCACACTTTGACAACATTGGTCACAGCTGTAACCTAAGAGTCAGAAATACTTTCAGTGACGTTCCCCATGATGTTCCTATGTCGCTTGTGCACCGTCCCCATACATTTTCGAAGTTTTGATACGCTAGAAAGACCTCTGGGGGGAGGGTCGCGGCAAACAAGCTTGGATTTCCCATAGACTAACTGTTAGGGCTGGCGGAACGCACCAAATTATAAAATAATAGTAGGTGCGTTCACAGCCTGGGGTCCACCGTGCAAACGTGGTACACTGCTGCTAGATAATGGCGGATGCTCAATATGGCGGTAAAATGGTGGAACACACTGGGGATATACACGACCCTGGGGAGGCTCTGTACCAGACAAGAGGTCTATAGGACAGTCGTAGGGGCGGTGCGGCGGGAGAGTCTCTGCCGCTCTCTTAGAGAACACATCAGCATACTGCTGATAATGTTTAGGGAGCGAAGAGAGATCTGCAGGAGCCACATTTCATTTTAACACGCTCTGATCTTTTAGTTATTCAGCAGCGCATAATAAATCCACGTTTATCCCATTTTTTTTGCTATAATGCTCTGGAGGAATTTTGGCCCACACATCTGTGCAGAATTGTCGTAATTCAGCCACATTAGAGGGTTTCTGAGCATCAACCGCCCATTTAAGGTCATGCCACAGCATCTCAATTGAATTAGGATCAGGACATTGACTAGACCAATTCAAAGTCTTTATTTTGTTTTTCTTAAGCCATTCAGAGGTGGGCTTACTGGTGTGTTTTGGATTATTTTCCTGCTGGAAAGAACTGCACTCAGTTTGTCAGTGTTCATAAGAAATAGACTGGGCAAAAATGTCCTGCATGGCAGAATTCCAATACGAAAACCACTTCCTTGGAGGCCATTTTTGGCAAAACGCATGTCGGGGAGTGGGAAGTACACGTTCCTATTTATCTGAGGTATAGTAATATGGCACTATTTGTTTGATATTTTTATCCCTCCATCATGATTGGGTTCAAGCCTTTG
This sequence comes from Dendrobates tinctorius, assembly GCF_039654945.1. Lineage (NCBI taxonomy): Eukaryota > Metazoa > Chordata > Amphibia > Anura > Dendrobatidae > Dendrobates > Dendrobates tinctorius. Next base: position 31,869,653 of record NW_027361917.1, read on the forward strand.
GCTGTGGAGATTGACATCTTCAGTATATGTATAGTGGCAGTATTATGGTTATGATAATGTCTAAGGATTCATAATTGGTATTTGGGTTATACATTGTAATTTTTGGAAGAGTTTTAGGATTTTTTTCATTTCTCTCCCTCCAAATGTTGAATGGAAGTTTTTGAATTATTATTGGGCTCAGTTTTTGATGTCCTATGCACCTTACTTTACCTCAATATACAGTGACTTATGGTTCTTTAGCAATTGAACTTATTTATTTATTTATTATTCTTGTGGCTCTCCCCTTTGAAGCACTCTGCTATATTTTAAAACATTTTTGTGTATTTTTTACTTATTATCAATAAAGTTTCATTAATTTTTAAGTTATTCTATGGATCTCTTCATAACTTTTTATATTATTTGGTACCAAAAGGTGTGATTATATATTTATACATGTAAGTGAGATCTCCTCTGAGGGCGACTTTTCTCTAAAAAAGCCCAATTTTTTTCAACCCTTGTAATAATCTTGTTGCCCGCCTTTGAACTGACTATAACTAGTGTTGAGCATTCCGATACCGCAAGTATCGGGTATCGGCCGATATTAGCGGTATCGGAATTCCGATACTTAGTTCCGATACTTTTGTCATATCGGATTCCGGAATCGGAATCGGAATCGGAAGTTCCCATCATGCTATGAGCCTGCTTGCTTTGATTAAGCCAATGGGAATCCTCCGAAGTGTGGGCACATCCTGTTAGGCATGTAGGCATGTTAACTATTGGCATGGCTGTGATTGGCTGCCGAAATGATGTCATGATGCACTATAAAAGCCACCGCAGCCGCCATTTCTGGTCACTCTGCTGTGAATTCAGTTAGGGACAGGCTGCTGTAGAAGACTGTGAGGGACAGTTAGAAATAGCGATTCCACCAAACATCTAGTGCTTTACCCAGGCTACATAAACCACCACTGTAGCCTTCTTTGCCCTAGCAGCAGTGTTCACAGCTGTCTGCAAGGGCTGTGTGAGTGCAGCTCACGCTGTGGAGTGGGTCCTGCAGCCACGTCAGGCTGTAGGCCACCCAGTGTGATCACTGCTGCCTCATACATCTTTTATTTTTTGAGCTGCATTTTTTACATAATTTCAATCTAGTGTGCTTCCATCCGTATCCATATACGTTGGTTGCAAACACTAGTAGTAGACAGCGGAGCCTTTCTGCAGCCTTTCAGTGCTAGTGTCCACTTTGCTGCACTGTTCACGGCTGTCTGAGAGGTCTCTGACTGTGTGTGAGTGCAGCTCATGCTGAGTAGTGTGTCCTGCAGCTACGTCTGGCTGTAGGACGCTCAGCGTGCGTCAGTGCCTCACACATATTTTTATTTGAGTGCAGCTCATTTTTTCTTCTATTAGTGTGCATCCATCCGTCTCCATCTACGGTGGTTGCAAACACTATATAGGAGTACACAGCGGAGCCTTTCTGCAGCCTGTCAGTGCCAGTGCCCACTTAGCTGCACTGTTGACGGCTGTCTGAGAGGCCTCTGACTGTGTGTGAGTGCAGCTCACGCTGAGTAGAGTGTCCTGCAGCTACGTCTGGTTGTAGGACGCTCAACGTGCGTCACTGCCTCACACATATTTGTCTTTGAGTGCAGCTCATTTTTTCTTCTCCTATTAGTGTGCATCCATCCGTATCCATCAACATTGGTTGGTTGCAAACACTATATAGGAGTAGATAGAGGAGCCTTTTTTTCTGGCTTGTGCCCTGCCGGCGCAGCCAGATTAGTATTACCCAATTTTTTTGGAGCCTCATCTTTTGCATTGTAGGTTACCTGCCTGCATTGTAATAGCTCCAAAAAGTTGGTGATACTATCAGTTTCAATTCTTTGTTCACATACTTTGAGTTTGTTTCCAACAAAGAAACCACAAAAAAAGTTCACCAAACACTACATTTGGAACTTGTGTAGGCCACATCAGCTCCTATTAAAGTGTAGTCCACACACACACACTTCATAAAATTAGTGTTTCTTGTACCTGTAACCAGCTGTTCAGGAATAAGCACACTAAGGCCCCCCTTTGTACTTTTTTGCCTATCTTAAGCAGTCTTGCAAGATGAAGAAGGCAGGGAGTAAGGCGCGTGGGCGTGGGCGTGGAGTTTCAGCAGGGAGAGGACGTGGGGATTCTGCAGGGAGAGGACGTGGGGATTCTACAGGTAGAGGACGTGGGGATTCTGGGCCTGCTGCGGGCACCAGTGGATCAGCATCCCCCAGTTTTAGCAGGCAACAGTCCTTTATGCGCAGCTTTGTAGGACCTCAACGTACCCCACTGCTGCGGGAGGAACAAATTGAAGCCGTTGTCGGATGGATGGCAGCTAACGCATCGACTTCAATTACTTCCGCATCCTCTCAGGGTCAGAGCACCGAAGAGCAACCATCTGTCTCTTCACCACCTGCCAAAGTGCCCAGGCAGTCAGAGAGACATGGACAGGAGCCATCACAGTCTCTACTTCTGTTCTCGGAATCTGTTGGCTTGGAAAGAGGGGGCCAGCCAAGCAGCATTCCTGAATGTGAAGAAGAGGGAGTATGCAGTGATGCGCAACTTCTTTGTCCCTCTGAATCTGAAGAGGCGAGTGGGCCAGTGCCTATGGTCAGCACACCTCAGTACGCATCAGATGATGACGAGACTCAGTTGCCACTTTCTGGTGCGTACGGTGCTGGCGAGACAACCCCGAAGAAGCAGCTGTTTGAAGAGGGGAGGGAAGATGATGAGGTCCTTGACCCATCATGGCGTGAGCAACAGGAAGGTGGTGGGAGCAGCTCTGAGGAAGAGATTCCCCTACCGGCCAAAACAGGAGGCAGAGGGAGGGGGAAGACTTGGTTGCCTGTACCCTCCACTTCGGCACCCGTTAGGAGCATTCCTCCTTCCAAAGGCAAACCGGGCGCTCACAAGAGTTGCAGTGCGTGGTCCTTTTTTGACACAGTTGCAGATGACATTTGCTTTGTCAAATGCAAGCTGTGTCATCAGAGAGTCAAAAGAGGGAGAAATGTCAGCAACCTCAATACCACAAATATGTGGAAACATGTGCGCACCAAGCACGAGTTGGAGTTGCAGAGACACCCTGAAGACGTAGGCCAACGTACAGCACCACCTACCACCTCTTCAGTTCGTGTTGGGCCCTCTTCCTCCAGCTCACACACTGCTGGTTCGGCTTCCTCACAGGATCGCCAAGGAAGAACATCTGCCACTGTTGTCCGGAGACCCTGTCAGATTACACCCATAGCAGCACGTTCCCATCCATCACAGCCATCAGTAGCACAGGCATGGGATAAAAGGCGCCCTTACTCGGCAAACCATCCCCGAGCACAGTCTCTGAATGCTGGCATTGCCAAACTTCTGGCAGTTGAAATGCTGTCATTCAGGCTGGTGGACACTGACACCTTCCGGGACTTAATGGCATTGGCAGTCCCCCAATACAACGTGCCCAGCCGCTTTTATTTCAGCAGGCGAGCCGTCCCTGCCCTGCAGAAACATGTTGAGGGCAAAATAAAACATGCGCTACTAAACGCCGTTAGTAGCAAGGTCCACCTGACCACCGATGCGTGGACCAGTAACCATGGACAGGGACGATACCTTTCCCTCACTGCCCACTGGGTCAATGTTGTGGAGCCGGGTACAGATCTGGAGAGTGGCGCTGTACGTGTTCTTCCAACGCCACGGATTGCAGGACTCCAGTCTGTACACATAGACTCCTCCTCCTACTCAAGTTCCTCAGAAACAGCAGAGCAGGAGCCTGTTACGACCGATATGAGCACAGCCGTGGCCAATCGTCAACAGGCTGTACTCAAATTAATTTCTTTGGGGAATCGAAGCCACACAGCGCAGGAGCTCTGGAATGCTATCAAGCTGGAGAGCGATGTGTGGTTTGGGCCAGCGAATCTCCAGCCGGGCTTGGTAGTGTGTGACAATGGCCGAAATCTGGTGGCAGCTCTTGGCCTAGGCAACCTCACACACATCCCATGTCTGGCACATGTTCTTAACTTGGTCATGCAGAGCTTTCTGAGGGACTATCCGGATCTTGCTGCACTGTTGCACAAGGTCCGCATAGAGTGCGCTCACTTGCAACGTTCCAGCACGGCAAGATCGCGCCTCGCTGCTCTGCAGCGACGATTTGGCCTTCCGGAACATCGCATCATATGTGACCTACCCACCCGGTGGAATTCAACGTTACATATGTTGGAGCAGTTGTGTGAGCAGCAGGCAGCAGTCATGGAGTACCAGCTGCATCAGGCGCAAACAAGTCGCACTGTGCGCCGTTCACACTTCAGCACCATTGAGTGGGCCTCTATGAAGGACATCTGCCTCGTTTTGCGTGCCTTCGATGAATCCACGCGGATGGCGAGTGCAGATGATGCACTAGTCAGCATGACTGTCCCCCTTATCTGCCTGCTTCAACAAACACTGCAAGCACTAAGGGATGAGGTTTCAGAAGAGGTGGAGGATGAGGAGTCCCAAATGCCATCTGCTTCTGGACAGTCTGCGCTACGTGTTTCCTCACAAAGGCCTAGGCAGGGGACACTTTGTGAGGAGGATGAGGAGGAGTCGATGGAGGAGGAAGACATCTCTCCAGAGGAGGGAGGTACACAAACCTCTACTCAGTATGTACAGCGAGGGTGGGGTGATGCAGAGCAGGCCGAGGTCACGCCTCAAACAGGGGACAGCGGTTCTTTGGCAGTTGGGAGTCTGCAGCACATGGTTGATTTCATGCTGCAGTGCCTGAGAAACGACCGCCGCATCGCCCACATTCTCGTCTCGACTGATTATTGGGTGTACACCCTCCTAGATCCTCGCTACCGGGACAGCGTACAAAGGCTCATACCAACGTTGAACCGGGAGCGTAAAATGCGGGAGTACGAAGAGTCACTGGTGCAGTCCATAATGTTTTCCATTCCACCCGACAGCATTGTTGCTAGTGCTTTACAAAGCAGCTCTGTGCGTCGAGGCAGTGGAGGAAACTCTGCACAAAGAGGGAGCAGAGGCAGCGCCGCAGCACAAGGCAAGACCACTATGGCCCAAATGTGGCAAAGTTTTGTGTGTCCACCACAATTGTCTACACCATCAGCGACGCCTCGAGTCAGCAGGAGGCAACGCTTCCGTCAGATGGTGTCAGACTACATGTCTTGCCCTGTCGCTGTACTCCCAGATGGCTCTTCCCCCTTCAAGTTTTGGGTCTCTAAGCTGGATACATGGCCAGAGCTTAGCCAGTATGCATTGGAGGTGCTGGCTTGCCCTGCTGCCAGTGTATTATCGGAACGTGTCTTTAGTGCCGCAGGTGGTGTACTAACAGACCGTCGCACGCGACTATCTTCCGATAATGTTGACCGGCTGACTTTTCTGAAAATGAACAAGGCCTGGATCTCCAAAGACTTTCCCATTCCTCTTACAGACTAAATTAGTGGTTGGCAACTGTATCCAGGTCTGCTGGTGTGTTCATTTTTCTACCACCTGAACTATGATCCCTGTGCTTCAACACAGCCAGTTGTCGCTCAGATGTGTCGTCTGCACAGAGAAACACACTAGCTCCTGTGTTAGTGGGGTTCAGTAATGCCAGCTGATCCCCTGCTGTGTGGATGGCAAAGTCACCAGCTCCATCAACATTCAAACCACTACTGATTTTTAACCGTGCCCAACTTAGGTCTCTGGCTCCACTGTCTCTACTATTTCCCCTGACCTCCAACCCCGCCATCTACATCTCTGAAGTGGCGTCAGCACAATCTACACTTGTTCCTGTGTTCCTGTGGCTCAGTCCCATCAGTTTATCCCCTGATGTGTGTCCGGCAAGGTCTCCTGCTCTGTCCACATTCCCATAACCAGTAGTGGGAATGAGGACAGAGCTGGCGAACTTGCCGGACAAACATCAGGGGATCAACTGACGGGACTGAGCACCAGTAACACAGGAACAAGTGTAGATTGTGCTGACTCCACTTCAGAGATGTAGCTGGCGGGGTTGGAGGCCAGGGTAAATAGTAGAGACAGTGGAGCCAGAGGCCTAAGTGGAGCATGGTTAGAATCAGTAGTAGTCCACAACCTCCATAAAAACCGCTGCCCATTGGCCTCTGCATGCGGCATGCGTAATCCTGGGCTCCAACAGCGTCAGTTGGTGTTCAGAAGTGTCGTCTCCACAGAGCCAAACACATTCGTTAGAGTGTTAGTGGGTTTCAGCACTGCCAGCTGTTCCCCTGCTGTGGAGATGGCAAGTCTCCTGCTGCCTTCACCTGCCAAAATCCAGTAGGCCCCAGCCTGCTCCTCGCCTAATCCTGGGCTCCAACAGCGTCAGTTGGTGTTCAGAAGTGTCGTCTCCACAGAGCCAAACACATTCGTTCAAGTGTTAGTGGGTTTCAGCACTGCCAGCTGTTCCCCTACTGTGGAGATGGCAAGTCTCCTGCTGCCTTCACCTGCCAAAATCCAGTAGGCCCCAGCCTGCTCCTCGCCTAATCCTGGGCTCCAACAGCGTCAGTTGGTGTTCAGAAGTGTCGTCTCCACAGAGCCAAACACATTCGTTAGAGTGTTAGTGGGGTTCATCATTGCCAGCTGATCCCCTGCTGTGGAGATGGCAGTCTCTCCTGCTGTCTCCGCATTCCAAAGACAGTAGGCCTCTGCCTACACCCTCCTATTTCCTGGGCTTCAACTCAGCCAGTTGTAGCTCGGAAGTGCCGTCCACACGGAAAGAGATACTTGCTCCCGTGTCTCAGTGGGGTTCAGTAACGTCAGCTGATCCCCTGCTTTGTGGATGGCAGTCTCTCCTGCTGTCACCTCATTCAAAATACAGTAGGCCTCTGCCTATACCCTCCTATTTCCTGGGCTTCAACACAGCCAGTTGTAGTTCGGAAGTGCCGTCCACACGGAAAGAGATACTTGCTCCCGTGTCTCAGTGGGGTTCAGTAATGTCAGCTGATCCCCTGCTGTGTGGATGGCAGTCTCTCCTGCTGTCACCTCATTCAAAATACAGTAGGCCTCTGCCTACACCCTCCTATTTCCTGGGCTTCAACACAGCCAGTTGTAGTTCAGAAGTGCCGTCCACACGGAAAGAGATACTTGCTCCCGTGTCTCAGTGGGGTTCAGTAATGTCAGCTGATCCCCTGCTGTGTGGATGGCAGTCTCTCCTGCTGTCACCTCATTCAAAATACAGTAGGCCTCTGCCTACACCCTCCTATTTCCTGGGCTTCAACACAGCCAGTTGTAGCTCGGAAGTGCCGTCCACACGGAAAGAGATACTTGCTCCCGTGTCTCAGTGGGGTTCAGTAACGTCAGCTGATCCCCTGCTTTGTGGATGGCAGTCTCTCCTGCTGTCACCTCATTCAAAATACAGTAGGCCTCTGCCTACACCCTCCTATTTCCTGGGCTTCAACACAGCCAGATGTAGTTCGGAAGTGCCGTCCACACGGAAAGAGATACTTGCTCCCGTGTCTCAGTGGGGTTCAGTAACGTCAGCTGATCCCCTGCTGTGTGGATGGCAGTCTCTCCTGCTGTCACCTCACTCAAAATACAGTAGGCCTCTGCCTACACCCTCCTATTTCCTGGGCTTCAACACAGCCAGTTGTAGTTCGGAAGTGCCGTCCACACGGAAAGAGATACTTGCTCCCGTGTCTCAGTGGGGTTCAGTAACGTCAGCTGATCCCCTGCTGTGTGGATGGCAGTCTCTCCTGCTGCCACCTCATTCAAAATACAGTAGGCCTCTGCCTACACCCTCCTATTTCCTGGGCTTCAACACAGCCAGTTGTAGTTCGGAAGTGCCGTCCACACGGAAAGAGATACTTGCTCCCGTGTCTCAGTGGGGTTCAGTAATGTCAGCTGATCCCCTGCTGTGTGGATGGCAGTCTCTCCTGCTGTCACCTCATTCAAAATACAGTAGGCCTCTGCCTACACCCTCCTATTTCCTGGGCTTCAACACAGCCAGTTGTAGTTCGGAAGTGCCGTCCACACGGAAAGAGATACTTGCTCCCGTGTCTCAGTGGGGTTCAGTAACGTCAGCTGATCCCCTGCTGTGTGGATGGCAGTCTCTCCTGCTGTCACCTCATTCAAAATACAGTAGGCCTCTGCCTACACCCTCCTATTTCCTGGGCTTCAACACAGCCAGTTGTAGTTCGGAAGTGCCGTCCACACGGAAAGAGATACTTGCTCCCGTGTCTCTGTGGGGTTCAGTAACGTCAGCTGATCCCCTGCTGTGTGGATGGCAGTCTCTCCTGCTGTCACCTCATTCAAAATACAGTAGGCCTCTGCCTACACCCTCCTATTTCCTGGGCTTCAACACAGCCAGTTGTAGTTCGGAAGTGCCGTCCACACGGAAAGAGATACTTGCTCCCGTGTCTCAGTGGGGTTCAGTAACGTCAGCTGATCCCCTGCTTTGTGGATGGCAGTCTCTCCTGCTGTCACCTCATTCAAAATACAGTAGGCCTCTGCCTACACCCTCCTATTTCCTGGGCTTCAACACAGCCAGTTGTAGTTCGGAAGTGCCGTCCACACGGAAAGAGACACTTGCTCCCGTGTCTCAGTGGGGTTCAGTAAAGTCAGCTGATCCCCTGCTGTGTAGATGGCAAAGTCTCCTGCTGCCTACACAGTCGTACCACTACTGATTTTTAACCGTGCTCCAATTAGGCCTGTGGCTCCACTGTCTCTCGTATTTCCCCTGTCCTCCAACCCTGCCAGTTACAGCTCCGAAGTGGCGTCTGCACAATCCACACTTGTTCCTGTGTTACAGGTGTTCAGTCCGGTCAGTTAATCCCCTGATGTGTGTCCGGCAATATCGCCTGCTCTGTCCACATTCCCATTATGGGAATGTGGACAGAGCAGGCGACATTGCCGGACACACATCAGGGGATTAACTGACCGGACTGAACACCTGTAACACAGGAACAAGTGTGGATTGTGCAGACGCCACTTCGGAGCTGTAACTGGCGGGGTTGGAGGACAGGGGAAATATGAAAATCAGTGAAGCCACAGGCCTAAGTGGAGCTTGGTTCAAATTAGTAGTCTACAACCGATCTTAAAATTTCTTCAATGCAGCCTCAGCCTGCTCCGTGCTTGTCCCTGGGCTTCAACACAGCCAGTTGTTGCTCGGAAGTGCCGTCTTCACAGAGTAAAACACTAGCTCCTGTGTTTGTGGGGTTCAGTAACGTCAGCTGTTCCCCTGCTGTTTTGATGGCAATCTGTCCTGCTGCCTCCCAATTGACAGCACATCAGGCCTCAGCCTGCTAAGTGCTTGTCCTGGGCTCCAACATCGCCAGTTGCTGCTCATAACTGACTTTGGCACGGGTACTCCCTCCTGCCCAGCTTGGTTCCAGCCCTACCTGCTGTTTCCGGGAAGTGTCAATGTCAGTTTGCCACCCCAAGTTGCCATGTCGTGTTGCGGTTGGGTTAGCCGAGGCTAGGGTGCCAGCAGTTTAGGTGCTTCCTATGTGGACTGCGGGTTCTGGTAAGAAAGGCTTGTTCCATAGTGCCAGTAGGACAAGCACCCCCTGTAGGACTGTGTGATTCGGTAACTGCGGCCAGCTTGCGGCATGCCAACTTTGCTTTTCAGGGGTAACTTCTGATACCCCTCTGGGTTCCAGCACCGTCAGCTGGTTCTCGTCAGAGCCTTTGGCCTAGGTGCCTCCATCTCGGTATCCGAGTTCCGGCAACGTCTGCTGGTCCTTGGTAGTGCTTTGTAGCACAGGTACCTCCTGCTTAGTAACCGGGTTCCAGCACCGTCAGCTGGTCCTCGGTTGTGCCATTGGCTCTTATTCCTTCTGCTGCCCCTCCGGGTGCCAGCACTGTCAGCTGGTCCTCGCTATTTCCATTTGCTCTTGCAGCTTATGCTACCCCTCCGTGTTCCAGCACCGTCAGCTGGTTCTCGTCAGAGCCTTTGGCCTAGGTGCCTCCATCTCGGTATCCGAGTTCCGGCAACATCTGCTGGTCCTTGTTAGTGCTTTGTAGCACAGGTACCTCCTGCTTAGTAACCGGGTTCCAGCACCGTCAGCTGGTCCTCGGTTGTGCCATTGGCTCTTATTCCTTCTGCTGCCCCTCCGGGTGCCAGCACTGTCAGCTGGTCCTCGCTATTTCCATTTGCTCTTGCAGCTTATGCTACCCCTCCGGGTTCCAGCACCGTCAGCTGGTTCTCGTCAGAGCCTTTGGCCTAGGTGCCTCCATCTCGGTATCCGAGTTCCGGCAACGTCTGCTGGTCCTTGGTAGTGCTTTGTAGCACAGGTACCTCCTGCTTAGTAACCGGGTTCCAGCACCGTCAGCTGGTCCTCGGTAGTGCCATTGGCTCTTGTTCCTTCTGCTGCCCCTCCGGGTGCCAGTACCGTCAGCTGGTTCAAGAGGACAAAGAACAGGAAGACAACCACCAAGATGCAGAACAACAAGAGAGAGAAGACAAAGAAGCATAAAAAAAACAAAGCAGAAGAACATTAAGCATAAGACTAATACTCTGAGCAAATGATATTATCTTATTTATAAGCAGAAGAAGACTAAGCAGTGTATGGGGGTGAGTCCGTTCCTCCTCGTGGTGCCCCTGGAAAAGGCCTGCTGCTGCAGGCCAAACTGAACGCGGACAAATCCTGTTGTAAATCTTTTGTGACAGGCAGAACGGAAGGTGTAAACTTCTAACTTTTCTAGATAACAACTACAGGAATGCCTGACACAAACAAGAATATGATGAAGAAGAATAGGAAGAAGATGAAGAAGTTGAATATGTAGAATAATAATTGTTGAATAAGAAGAATATGAAGAATGTAAGAAAAGGAAGAAGAAGAAGAAGAATGTAAAAAAAGGAAGTAGAAGAATTTAAAAAAGGAAGAAGAAGAAGAATGTAAAAAAAGGAATAAGAAGAAGAATGAAAAAAAGGAAGAAGAAGAAGAATGTAAAAAAAGGAAGTAGAAGAATGTAAAAAAAGGAAGAAGAAGAAGAAGAAGAATGAAAAAAAGGAATAAGAAGAAGAAGAAGAAGGTAAAAAAAGGAAGAAGAATAAGAAAGAAGAAGAAAGAAGAAAGAAGAAGAAGACATACATGTCTGGCAAAATATAAATGAGGCTAACATAGTCAATATCTTTGTAACTCCTAACATCTTTAAAAAAAAAGTTTAATTCCTGCTATTCCATTTGATTGGGCTAAACCTCTATGGCTTTAATGTCTCCTCCACCTCCCACAATACATTCTACATTATTCTTAGTTGTTTTTCTTCATGTAGAATTAACCTACAAGGAAAGAAAGGTTTTTTTTTAATTCCGATATTTTGGCCCCATTGACTTGCATTGGTTCCCGGTATCGGAATCGGCGATACCGATACTTTTTTTTAAGATCGGCCGATCCATTCCGATCCGGTATTTTCAAGTATCGGCTGGTATCGCTCAACTCTAACTATAACTTCTGAATATCCTTGTTAAAATGTAGAACCCAAAACTGGATCCCATATTCTAGATGTGGTCTTAACAGTGATTTATAAAGGGGTAACAGTACGTTGAGATTGTGGGATTTTCTATCTCTTTTTACACATCCTAAAATCTTATTTGCTTTTGCAGCTGCTGCTTGACATTGAGTACTCCTGTTCAACTTACTTGTAACCAGAATTCCCAATTCCTTCTCCTGCTCTGTAATCCTGAGTATATTCCCATTTAATGTGTATACAGCAATAGGATTAGTCCATTCTAGGTGCTTTACTTTTACATATATCTACATTATACCTCATTTGCCTTGTGTTTGCCCATTCAGTCATCTTATCCAGTTTGTTTTGCAATATTGTAATGTCAAGGTCAGATTTTAATATCGTACATTAGTGAGCAGGGGGTTGGATATGATAACTTTGGAGCTTACTTCAGACTCTAACGTTCTATCATTCTTTGATTCTATTGCTATCAGAAATGAGAAGGTGGAGAAACTTTTTTTTTCTCCACGTACGAGAAAAATTGATCATACTCGAACCTCACTTTTCTAAATCTGATCAAAGTCTGATTAGACTCTCCTCAAAATAATCTGTTCTTCTCATGAGAAAATTATTAGAAAATCTGACGTTTGAATGAAAAAAATTGCGTCACCTTCCCTTTAAGGATGTTTTGTGGTAAAGCATTTGAAAGGGGTTTAGCACAGTCCTAATAGACCCCCATAGTGTTATAGACATTTGTCAGGGTGAACAAAGACTTTGTAGTATATGTGATATTTGGAAAATTTTGTTATAGCTGGCTAACTCAATTTTCAAAAGATCTACTCAACTCTAGTAATATTACATTTATGTTTCCTTAAAGATTGATTCTTTTTAGTCACAGATATTCAATAAATACATTGTGTGTATTCACGTTTTTCATATAGAATTTGGAAAGTAATTAAGTAGTTCTAGGATCACTTTATCAATTTCAGGCTTGTTCAGATAAATTCTATCATATTGTACAAAGATTAATCTGTAAAATAAATTAGTTTATGCGAGTCTTCGCTAAGTACATGTTTAGCAATAACTTTTGTAATGCACGTACAAATTATACTTGTGCTTATTGGCAATTAATTCACATTGTATGTTTGTTATTCCAATAGACTTTGTGAATTATGTGTGAATAAAATAATTGTTTTAGGATAAAACACAGCAACAAGTTTCTTCAGAGAATAATATTTAATACTTGCTTTTGCAAAGAAACAGTCACCAGTGATGATTAATAAGCTATTGATATTTGCAGTTTACATTTTCATTAAAGTATATTAAAACACTAATGTCAACATTGGAAATGTTTAACATGGTAAAAAATATAAATACTGTATGTAAATTGCTTTGTCAGGATACATGCGTTATATATACACAATGCGCACAATTACAGGGCAAGTGAGCATTTTAACCACATTATCATTTTCATGCATATTTTCCAACTCTAAGCTGTGCTATCATGAATGCTTATTGGTTTGAAACATATAAGGGGAAGTCTATTAGAGTAATGAGGGATGAGGTGACAAAAATTATCAACTCCTCCAGAATTACTGCTAAAAATCTTACAGAGGATTGCAAAAGTTTTTAAATTGAAAAATAAACAAAAAAACAACTCACTGGGTATAGTTAAGCTTAATCCTTGGCTAGATCCATGCTCCTGTGTAGTATTGCAATGAAAGTCCAAAAAACACATTTTTAGTCCAGCCACAGGAATGAAGCATACACTCTAGTCTATTATTTCGAAACACTGTTTTTTAGTGATTACTTTGTATCTCCGTTCATACTGCACCCACACACACAAATGATACACCAATTGAAAGGTAAACTTGCCCCCTTCAGCAAGAAAATAGACAAACCACACATCCACGATTTGATCACAAAATACAGTTTAAACATTAATTTTCATAAACCTGCTGTTAGGCGTCAGGTTTCTTCCCCTGCACAGGAATCCCGATCCTTGCCTTCTGCGGTCTCCCATTCTTTCCCGACAACAGAGGAAGCTGCTCAGGAAAGACGTCGATCCTGGTGCCTTGCTCAAGCTAGTGCTGTCAGGTTGGCTGCTGCTGCCATCCCTGGTTCAGCTATAGCAACCTACCAGCAGCTAGCAGCTCCTGGGACTAAGTCCCTCTTTTGCTCCACTGAGCATGCCTGTGGGATGACCTCTCATTGGAGGCCAGAGGTCATGTGCTTAGGTCCTGTTGCTGCTCCGATTGGACCACAGGGAAGGTCCCAGAAGCCTGCAACTATAAAAGGTCTTCATGGCTGCCCGGCAATGCACTAATATAGATTTATGTACTGGTGTGTGATGATGGATGCTTGTTTCTGGTGACTGACTCCTTATGATTCCCTCCCTTGGTTGTGCATGTAATAGGTTTATCAGAGTTAGACTCAGCGCCTAATAGTGGCATTGCCTATGCGCCACAGTGCACCCAGGTCTCTTCACACATATTAGCACCAGAGTGTACCATTCTGCACAAGGCATGACTGTGCTGCATGTGAAGAAGTTTCCATCATTGCGGTGCCGTGTGCAATTAGTGCGCTTTTCAGAACCTAAGCTTAGGCTGGTTAGTGTCGTCCGCCAGAGCAGCGCTCTATGCACTTCATGCGATTAACTTATAGTTGCTCTCCTTGGCGCCTCAGTGGCGGTGTCGAGCGTTGGTGGGTCTAGAGGGACTCTAACCCTGTATCTTTGGGGCAGAGTCCTGTGAATTCACACCAGCACTCACCTTGCCAAGGTCTGTTAGCATAACAGGCTATGGCATTTCTGTTCCACATTAGCAAGACTCTGTGAGGCAACAGAGTCCACCTCTATACAAACTGGGTGATGTTAACCCATGTGTGTCCATTTTTTATACCGACATTATCGAGCAGCAGGTATCATCTCTGCACGGTGGACCCTGGGCTGGGAACGCACCTTATAACATCCTTATTATTCGGTGCATTCCGCAAGCCCTTAACACCTGCAGTAAGGAAAAATAACCTGCAGGAGGCACCACACTACCCCAAGGCACACTACCACAAAGCTGCTTACAGACATCACAAACAAATCCAAACATTTGCCTTAGGGACTTTCCAGCTTGCCAAACTGCTTGCCCAGCCTATTTCAGCCAAATTGGAGGATTGCACACTTCAGTGCGAGTCACATATGCAAACACATTTGTAAACATGCACTGCCTATTGAATTGCACACTTACTCCTTTCATACTCCACCCACATAAACAAATGATACACCATTTGAAAGGTCAAATGATCTGCAGGTGGCAGCACACTACCCCAAAGCACACTACCACAAAGCTGCTTACAGACATCACAAACAAATCCAAACATTTGCCTTGTGCTCTTTATAGCCTGCCGAAGTGCTTGCCCAGCCTATTTCAGGCACATTGGAGGATTGCACACTTCACTGCAGGTGAATCACATATGCAAACATATACATAAATATATACGTGGATACGGTGGCCCCAAAACTTCTCCTTGAGCATCTGTCATATAATTGTTTCTTATGAAGTTGAAATTATAGGGTCATGATAGAAGAGACAGCTGTCGTGGAGCGAGGGCACCACTTGCGCAGGTCTTTAGCGTGCCAACCTCCGCTGTCAGGTAGGGGCCAGAGCTAATGTAGTGTCTTAATAGTTAGTGAAACAAATATGACATTATTGCTGGATTCATTATTCTGATTATCTCCTTAAAAATATTTTTAAATTTATTTGAATTCCCCCCTTCCCAGTTTTCTTTTTTCCCCCTTTCCTTTGCACATAGGGTTATGGTATTATAGGATGATTGTAGGGGAGACTGCCGCCTTGGAGCGGGGGCGCCATTTGCACAGGTTTTAGGGTGCTAACCTCCGCTGGTAGGAAGGAGTCAGTCTTAGTGTATTTTTTTTGTAGGTGAAATGTTTAGCACTGCACTATTTCTCCCCCCTTTTCTTTCCCCCTTTTTTAATTATTATTTGATCATTCCCTTATATTTCTATGTGTCTGTTTCCCTTCTTATGCCAGAATAAGTTTGTGCTGTTCTCTCTGGTATTTAATGATATTTATATAAAATGAATGTTCTATTCTATTTTGGGGGCTGTATGTCCTTCTGTCTGGCTCATGACTATTACTTCTTTCTGACCACATTACTATGATGGAGTAAAATTTAGCCTCTGTCAATACCCTTTGGGTGCTTTGAGCTATATATGCATTAGCTCTATGGTGATGTTTAGATAGGGATGCTATGTGTACATGATTAAATTTACATATTCTTTAATCCAGGGGTAACTATTTATATTTAATGTCGCCTCCGTCGGGATTGCAGAATATGATACAGTGTGGATGTCACCATTTACATGGCCCAATGTGTAGTACCTTGGGTGACGTCAACATCACGTGATGAGTCACGTGACGCCAATTTAACCACAGACTCAGCGTCCTACATTCCACAGACCGAATGTCAGCGCTCCAAAGACCAGAAGTGGTTATCTGAACCTTAGTGAGTGCGTCATTAAGACCAGATAAAAGGTAATGGAGGTTACACAGTGCGGTTAGCATACCACTGTGCCGCTTTGTGGTTTGAAACGGTACCAGAGGGCAACAGTGACTTTGGGGAAATGATGACCCCAAAATATTGCCTTTTACTCCCCTGAAGAATCTTGTTGAGAGGAAACATGTTGGGAGTGGTGTTACCTTATAAACAGCATATCACCTGATGGCTTTGATAGTTCCTTTCAGTTAAGGATGGGGTTAGACTGTTCCATTTTCATGTCAAATGATGTTTTTTGTGCCTGCAATGAATATGTTCAGCATGTATTTTTGTGTTAACTTTTCTGTGGAGGTGTTGGTATAGATTAATTGATGTGGACAAATCAACATGATTGAGGCCCTTTATGCTAATTAGGTGGTTTCACACTTTATATGGCCTTAGAAATGATCTTATATATATGGTAATGATTTTTTTGGTGCAGTTGTATGTTTAGCACTATCTGTATTATACCTTTGTGGTTGCACTGGATTTGATATAATTGGTGATATACTCATGAGTATTTTTGTTATGGTTTTAGAGTATTTTTTTAATTAATTAGTAAAAGTAAAATTTTATCTCCATTTTGCTAATACTCACATATGCAAACACATTTGTAAACATGCACTGCTTTTTCAGTGATTACTTCGCCCCACACACACAAATGGTGAGTCACATATGCAACCACATTTATAAAAATACACTGCTTTTTCGCTAATTACTTTTCCCCACGCACACAAATGATACACCATTTGAAAGATAAACTTGCCCCCTTGCCAAACAAACCACACATTCACGATTTTATCACTAAATACAGTTTAAACATCATCAACAATTTTTTGTAAATAGTCAATAGGTTCACAAAAAAGAGAATAAAAGACGCACATTAACTGCCAAAGATTTGAAAAGAATCATACAGGAAGTCTATATTAGAAGGTGACGGGGTGATCACTGCTCCAGTCTGGTGCTCAGAAGAAAAATTAGAACATATTATAGAAAAACCTCGGCACACAGTATTGCATGAATCCAATATTTATTCTTCCAGAAAAACACGCATCGTTGGACCAAGATAATACAGACAAAAAAATATCGACGTTTCGGCTATTCAGCCTTTCTCAAGATTTTATCAGTTGATTTTGATCAGTGAAAAAATCTTTCACCAAAGTGTCCATCCTTGAGGTTATGCCTCAAGGATGGACACTTTGATGAAGGATTTTTTCACTGATCACCCATATGAATTGAATGTGAAGGGATTCTTAATCGTGATATATGTTGACCTTTGTTTATGCAGATAAAATCTTGAGAAAGGCGGAATAGCCGAAACGTCGATTTTTTTTTTTTTTTTGTCTGTATTATCTTGGTCCAACGATACGTGTTTTTCTGGAAGAATAAATATTGGATTCATGCAATACTGTGTGCCGAGGTTTTTTCTATAATATGTTCATACAGGAAGTCACCAGGAATCGATTATCAACAAGTACTTTCACATTTTCCAGAACTCCATCCTCCCTGGAGTGCCCAGAAGTACAAGGTGTTCAGTGTTCAAAGA
This sequence comes from Dendrobates tinctorius, assembly GCF_039654945.1. Lineage (NCBI taxonomy): Eukaryota > Metazoa > Chordata > Amphibia > Anura > Dendrobatidae > Dendrobates > Dendrobates tinctorius. The sequence continues at coordinate 31,887,105 of NW_027361917.1, forward strand.
CATGCCCAAGATAAGGAAAGCTGAAACTCAACCACCACTGCACAATGAACATAAGTTGAAACGTTAACACTGGGTCAAGAACTATCTGAACACTGATTTTTCAAAGATTTTACCATCTAATGAGCTGCAAGTCACTCTTGATGGACTATATGGATGGGCCCTTGGCTAGATCAGTAATGGGAACAGATCTCCACTATGACTCAGAAGCCTGCAAGGTGGAGGTGAGGTATTTCTGTGTGCTGTGTTATTAAAGATGAGGTGTTAAATCTTTTCAGATTGGGCTCAAAAACAGCGCGCAAACCTACTGGCAATTTTTAGAAGACCTTTTCTTCAAACAGTGGTAGAGGAAAAAGTCTGCATCTTTGAAGAAAACCATGATTTTTATACAGGACAATGCTCAATGGCATGCTTCAAAATAGTTCACTGCTTGGCTAGCCAGTAAAAGTCTTTGAGATTTAAGAATAATGACACGGGCCCTTCCTTATCTGGCCTATACAGAATTGAGAATTAATGAGCCCTTCTAAAGTGAGATATTTACAGTGAAGGAAATCAGTACATGTCTCTGAACAGTGTCTGGGAGGCTGTGATTGGTGTTGCTCAAAACAATGATTAAGAAACTTATAGACTCCATGAATGGAAGGCTTGTGCCTCTTATTAAAAAGAAGTGTGACTACAATTGGAAACTGATATATTTTTTTTAAATGTCAGAAATGTATTTTTGTACAATTTAAGTTGTTTAGTTAGTATTCTTACTTTAACAGATAAAAAACAATTAAGATTGGAACATTTACATTTTTAGTTTAGTTGCATAATAATCCTGTACACTAACAGTTGCCCAATAATTATGCACACATAAATATCCTTCCCAGAAATAGTAAATCTCACTTTTACTTTTAAAAATATTCAATTGTTCAGTTTTATTAACCTTTTAGTTGACAAACAATTTTATAGTTGTTAAATAAAATTAATAAAAAAAAAAAAATTGCTTACAATTATGCACACAGTGTAGTGTGATTAAAAATAACTTGCTTCTCACAAAATTAGAATATCATCAAAAAAGTTAATTTATTTCAGTTCTTCAATACAAAAAGTGAAACTCACATATTATATAGTCATTACAAACAGAGTGATCTATTTCAAGTTTTTATTTCTGTTAATATTGATGACTATGGCTTACCGAAAAGTTATTATCTCAGTGTGAAGTATCCACAATCAATGATGGTTTTGGGAGATGGTTTTGTAACCCCCCTTCTCATGTACAACACCATGGAATTAATGGAGCTATATAAATAAATAAATAATAATAATAATAATAATATCATCTGCTGATGTAGGTCCATTGTGTTTTATCAAGACCAAAGTCAGCGTCTACCAGGAAATTTTAGAGCACTTCATGCTTCCCTCTGCCGACAAGCTTATTGGAGATAGAAATGTCATTCTCCAGCAGGAATTGGCACCTGACCACACTGCTAAAAATACCAATACCTTGTTTACAAACAACAGTATCACTGTGCTTGGTTGGTGAGCAAAGTCATCAAGAAGAAGATGAGAGACACCTTACCCAACAATGCAGATGAGCTGAAGGCTGCTATCAAAGAAACCTGAGCTTCCATAACACCTCAGCAGTGCCACATGATGATTGCCTCATTCCATGCCGCATTGATGCAGTAATTGATGCCAAAGGAGCCCCGACCAAGTATGGAGTGCATTTACTGATCATACATTTCAGTAGGCCAACATTTCAGATTTTAAAATAATTTTTTCAAGCTAGTGTTATAAAGTATTCTAATTTATTGAGATAATGACTTTTGGGATTTCATTGGCTGTAACCCGTAGTCATCAACATTAACAGAAATAAACACTTGAAATAGATCACTCTGTTTGTAATGACTCTATATAATATGAGTTTTAGTTTTTGCATTGAAGAACTGAAATAAATGAACTTTTTGATGATATTTTAATTTTATGAGATGCACCTGTACCACTTCTTCAAGTCAAGTCATGTTCAAACATATTGGTATCATATTGCTCACCCATAGGGTATGACATATTCTTGGGCTCAATTACTTTCTAGATAAACTTCCAAAAATGTATTCCAAATTTATTAGTAACATATTGCTTACCCATAGAGTAATACATCTTCTTGGGTACATTTAGTTGCTATATAAGCCTCCAGAAACGTTCCAAAATTTATTGGTATTATAATGCTCACATATAGACTATTCCATAGTCTGGAGAACATTTTGTTGCATATTACTCACCCATATGTTATCCTTCTTGGGTATATTACATTGCTTTAAATAACTTGGTCAAAAAATTATCGGTATTAAAATGCTTACCTATAGACTATTCTGTGGTATGGAGTACATTTTGTTGGTTTGAAAGCCTAAGAAAACCTCATCAATAATGTAGGGCTATTATATTGCTTTCCCATAGGGCATTAAATCTTCTTGGGTACATTTTGTTGCTATATAACCCTCAAAAATCTTGTTAAAAATGTTTTTGCTATTATATTGCGTACCCATAGATTATTCCATGGTCTGGAGTACATTTTGTTGCAATATAAGCCTCAAAAAACTTGTTCAAAATGGATTGGAATTATAATGCTGATCCATAGGGTATTACAGTTGTGGCCAAAACTATTGACACCTCTGCAATTCTGTCAGATAATACTCAGTTTCTTCCTGAAAATGATTGCACTCACAAATTCTTCGGTATTATTATCTTCATTTAATTTGTCTTAAATGAAAAAACACAAAAGAGAATGAAGCAAAAAGCAAAACCTTGATCATTTCACACAAAACTCTAAAAATGGGCCAGACAAAAGTATTGGCACCCTCAGCCTAATACTTGGTTGCACAACCTTTAGCCAAAATAACTGCGACCAACCGCTTCCGGTAACCATCAATGAGTTTCTTACAATGGTCTGCTGGAATTATAGACCATTCTTCTTTGGCAAACTGCTCCAGGTCCCTGATATTTGAAGGGTGCCTTCTCCAAACTGTCATTTTTAGATCTCTCCACAGGTGTTTTATGGGATTTAGGTCTGGACTCATTGCTGGCCACCTTAGAAGTCTCCAGTGCTTTCTCTCAAACCATTTTCTAGTGCTTTTTGAAGTGTGTTTTGGGTCATTGTCGTGCTGGAAGACCCAAGACCTCTGAGGGAGACCCAGCTTTCTCACACTGGGCCCTACATTATGCTGCAAAATTTGTTGGTAGTCTTCTGACTTCATAATGCCATGCACATGGTCAAGCAGTCCAGTGCCAGAGGCAGCAAAGCAACCCCAAAACATCAGGGAACCTCCGCCATGTTTGACTGTAGGGACCATGTTTTTTTTTCTTTGAATGCCTCTTTTTTTCTCCTGTAAACTCTATGTTGATGCCTTTGCCCAAAAAGCTCTACTTTTGCCTCATCTGACCAGAGAACATTCGTCCAAAACGTTTTAGGCTTTTTCAGGTAAGTTTTGGCATACTCCAGCCTGGCTTTTTTATGTCTCGGGGTAAGAAGTGGGGTCTTCCTGGGTCTCCTACCATACTGTCCCTTTTTCATTCAGATGCCGACGGATAGTACGGGTTGACACTGTTGTACCCTTGGACTGCAGGGCAGCTTGAACTTGTTTGGATGTTAGTCGAGGTTCTTTATCCAACATCCGCACAATCTTGCGTTGAAATCTCTTGTCAATTTTTCTTTTCTGTCCACATCTAGGGAGGGTAGCCACAGTGCCATGGGCTTAAAACTTCTTGATGACACTGTGCACGGTAGACACAGGAACATTCAGGTCTTTGGAGATGGACTTGTAGCCTTGAGATTGCTCATGCTTCCTCACAATTTGGTTTCTCAAGTCCTCAGACAGTTCTTTGGTCTTCTTTCTTTTCTCCATGCTCAATGTGGTACACACAAGGACACAGGACAGAGGTTGAGTCAACTTTAATTCATGTCAACTGGCTGCAAGTGTGATTTTGTTATTGCCAACACATGTTAGGTGCCACAGGTAAGTTACAGGTGCTGTTAATTACAGTGCCCATACTTTTGTCCACCCTCTTTTTTATGTTTGGTGTGGAATTATATCCAATTTGGCTTTAGGACAATTCTTTTTGTGCTTTTTCATTTAAGACAAATTAAATGAAGATAATAATAACAAAGAATTTGTGTTTGCAATCATTTTCAAGAAGAAACTGAGTATTATCTAACAGAATTGCAGAAGTGTCAATACTTTGGGCCACAACTGTACATTTTCTTGGGTACAATTTGGTGCTATATAGCCCTCAAATTTTTTTTCAAAATTTATCGGTATTATATTGCTCACCCATAGACTATTCCGTGGTCTGGAGTCCATTTTGTTGTTGTTAAAGCCTCAAAAAAAACTTACTCTTACAATTTTATCGCTTAATGTAAGCTCATCCGTAAACTGTCCCGTGGTCTGTAGTACATTTTGTTGCTATTTAACCACTTCGTGACTGCCAACAGTAGATAAATGTCAGTGCTAGCAGGGCTTTGGGCAGCACCGATGTTTGTCTATGGTCAGTGATTTTGTGCTGATCGGGACCCCCACATACCTTATAATGAGGGGATCCCGGCACACAATGTTTCCTGTGACCCCTGACCTTATCGAGAACTGATTGTTTCAGGTCCTGATGATGTCAGCATCACACCAGCCAATGAGACAGACCACTGATAAAGATTGTTGTAGCAACGAACTTTCCCGGGGATCTGCATCATAGTAACGCTGTTTCTCCTCTAATATCCTGTTAGAGAGAGATTAGAGGAGAAACAGTGTGACAAGTGCTGCTGGCAACAGCTGTGCCAGTCAGTGAGCTTGTTATGAAGTAAAAAAGCAGATACGGAAGGTTAGGGTTAGTGCTATAGTTAGAGTTAGGGTTAGTGCTATGGTTAGGGTTACTGTTATGGTTAGGGATATAGTTAGGGTTAGTGTTAGGCTAAAGTTAGGGTTACTGTTAGGGTTAGGGTTACTGTTAAGCTAAATTTAGGGTTATTGTTAGGCTAAATTTAGGGTTATTGTTAGGCTAAAGTTAGGGTTATTGAAAGGCTAAAGTTAGGGTTAGGGCTGGGCTAAAGTTAGGGTTAGGCTAAAGTTAAGATTAAGATAAAGTTAGGGTTATTGTTAGGCTAAAATTATGGTTATTGTTAGACTAAAGTTAGGGTTATTGTTAGGGTAAAGTTAGGGTTAGGGTTAGGCTAAATTTAGGGCTAGTGTTAGGCTTAAGTTAGGACTGGGGCTAAAGTTAGGGTTAGGGTTGGCGCTAAAGTTTAGGTTAGGATCGAGGCTAAAATTAGGGTTAGAGATGGGGCTAGGGTTTGGATTAGGGTTAGGGGTTTGCTAGGGTTATTTTTGTGGTTACTGTTATGGTTAGAATTAGGGTAATCTTTGGTATTAGAGTTAGGGGTGTTTTGGTGTTAGGGTTGTGGTTAGGGTTCTGGTTAGGGCTGGGATTAGTGTTAGGGGTGTGTTGGGGGTTAGGGTTGGAATTATAATTGGGTTATTGGCATACTCTGGAAAAATTGCACAACTTTGGAGGTCTAATTTCTCCTGTTACCCTTGGGAAAATAAAAATTTGGGGGCAAAAGATCATTTTGTGGAAAAAATTATTTTTTTATTTTTATGGCTCTGTTATAAACTTCAGTAAAGCATTTGGGGTTCAAAGTGCTCACCACACATCTAGATAAGTTCCTTGGGTGGTCTAGTTTCCAAAAATGGTGTCACTTCTGGGGGGTTTCCACTGTTTATGCACATCAAGAGCTCTCCAAATGCGACATGGTGTCCGATCTCAGTTCCAGCCAATTCTGCACTGAAAAAGTCAAACGGCGCTCTTTACCTTCTGAGCTCTGCTGTGTGCCCAAACAGTGGTTTACCCTCACATATGGGGTATCGGTGTATTCAGGAGAAATTGCGCAAAAAAATTGTGGTTTATTTTCTCTTTTGACACTTGTGAAAAAAAATTGGTTCTGCAGTAAAATGTTTGTGAAAAAAGTTAAATGTTCATTTTTTCCTTCCACATTGCTTCAGTTCCTGTGAAGCACATAAAAGGTTAATTAACTTTTGAATGTGGTTTTTAGCACCTTGAGAGGTGCAGGTTTTAGAGTCACTTTTGGTTATTTTCTGTCATATTGACCCCCCAAGCTCACTTCAAATGTGAGGTGGTCCCTAAAAAAATGGTTTTGTAGATTTGATTGAAAAAAGGAGATATTGTTGGTCAACTTTTAACCCTTATAACTTTCTAACAAAAAAATTATGTTTCAAAAATTGGGCTGATGTATAGTAGACATATGTGAAATGTTATTTATTAACTAATTTAAACAAAATGATACTCGAGCTGTGAATCAATAGGAAATGAAAATATAGATATATATATATATATATAGTGTTGCCTGTAGGATCAAGACAATAAACTCATAAGCATTAAATGCTGGAAGAGACTGAATACTGTTGGATCTAACTACAAAAAAAAATAAAAAAGAACAAAACATAGGCTTTAAAAATGCAAAATCAAATGTCCGGGTTAGTCTCTAGTGACTAAGAATATGGTCGGTATAGCGTTCTAATAGTTAATTAAAAACACATACCATATACCTATGCAAACATAAATAAAACCAAAAACACACTGGGGGAAACATGAAGTGCTATAATTGTAACTTGCACATGCCCCCACTGTGACTATTACCTCTGAATAGAAGTGCAGTGGAAAGCGCCAGGTGGTTCACTAATATGAACAGACTTTTAAGCAGTAGATTCACCGCTGTGAGCGGACTTTTAAGCAGTAGAAGCCAGCAGCGTATACTTGCTAATCGTTTAGAGTCTCTCAATCAGTAGATGAAAAAAACAAATAACTCACCGAGCTCTGTTCCAGCCGGTAACACGCTCCAGGTGCAGACGAACGTCCGAAAATCCTCCAACAGTGGTAGATCCCGCGTGAATCGTGTGAGAGCAGGGAAAAGAGCATAAATGATCGCTCACCAAAGTAGGCGCAGTCCAATGGCGGTCAGCATACCAGCCGCATTATAGATTGTAGATACCCGCAGTCAGCGTGGTGTGAGTCCGGCAGGATCTGCGATGATAATCCAGATCACGTGACGCACGCAATCACGTGATGTCTGATGACGAGAGTGCTGCTTGAGCCAAAATTCCAACTAGTTTCGGAATAACATGGATTCCTTCCTCAGGGATGGCTCATCATGCACTCAGTGGGGTTAAATACCCTTGGCTCAGAAGTGAATAGCTAGTACAAACAGATGATGTTAATCAAAAGCAAGCAGTTCCACCTCATTATTAAGTCCCCTTGGTTTTAAAGTGTCCAATTCAAATATCCACCTGGTTTCTTCTTTTGACATTAAATTAATGAAATCCCCATTGCACCAGTGTTTATGGACCTTTTTGATACCCAATATTTTAATACCCCGCAAAGACCCCTTATGAACAGATGAAAAATGTCTAGATAGAGGATGATTGTCAGACTTAGATCTTATATTGCGAAGATGTTCCCCTATGCGCTTATTAAGTGGCCGCTTAGTGCGTCCCATGTACATTTTTCTGCACGGACATTCCATGACATAAATAACACCCTGAGTAGTGCATGTGATAAAATCTGTTATTGGAAATTGTATATTATCATTTGAAATTACACTCTGCTGTTTAGTAGGATTGAGTGTTTTACACACCTTGCATTTTTTACAAGGAAAAAAGCCTTTTACTGATTCCTTAAAAGGACCCATAGTAACATTTGGGAAAATAGAGATCCGTACTGTTTTTTACTCGCTGCTGAATCGACCCTGCACACTAGCGCAGTTGGTACATTATATATTTTCTACCTTTTATTTCATCACCACTTTCCAGAAGGCTGCTGTGTGCTTATGTATATCATATCATATATCGTGTATATATATATATATATATGTGTGTATATATATATATATATATATATATATATATATATATATATACTGTGTATATATATATATATATCTACTATTTATATTCTCTCGCTTTGACATAGGAATATGGGCGACCTTTGGGAAGTTAGAAAGGATCTCATTAATTACATCCAAACTTTTTTTAATATGGGCAATCAAACGGTACCTAAAACTACTTCTAAAAATATGAACACTGTGAAGGAATCACTTAAACGGCTAGAACAAGTATTATTGAAAGAAATGAGAGATCTTTGGGAAGTGTTTACTTTGGAAAGATACTTGGCGTATGATTGCATTCCGAAGGGTTTATTAATCCAAAAAAACCTCTCTGGAGATATAGGAGATGAGGTAACCCTTATGGAATGGGAAATTTTACTTAAAGATCTCTCCAAAAAGGCTGTTTCTTTTATTATCTTTATTATCAGCAAAAGGAAAAAACAGCTTTTGGCCAGTAAGAATGAGAGCTCTAAATTATTTAAAGTTATTGATCCCGTTAAAGATCATCCTGAGATTAGGAAATTATCAAGTAGTATTAAAAACCGCTTAAGTATCAAAGAAAAACAAATTATTGAGAAGAAAAAATGTGAATTTGGGAGAGATGCAATTCCGAATTATGAATTATGAATCTCGACATCAGGAAGATGATCAAGAATTCGAGCTTGTCGACCAGACCGGTGATAGCCAAATATTAGTTAATATTTCTGAAGAGGAATACATCCATCTCCGATAAGCACAGGCTCACCTAATCATATGAGTCAACCTGAGACTAGTTCTGTCCCCCAATCGCCTGGCTCCCCTGTACAGAATATAGAGCCTCATACTATTACTCCTATCATTACTAATAATCGGTTTGGTGTTTTAGATACAATAACTGAATCTCGAAGAACTGTATCACCACAACCGCAAACTAGCTCGGGTATAAGATCGCAGAGAGATAGCACTACTAGCAACAAACGACCACAAAACAATCGGAAAACTATCAATTCATTTTTTCCATTAAACCAAAGAAAAACCATATTAGGGGTACCAGTGGGGGGAAACTCGCCCCAAAAAAGAAGAAACGTAAGGAAGTAATAGACCATGACCAAAAATTTTTTAACCTTAGCAAACATGAACTCACTGCTAGTGAATAATCTCTATTGGGGAAAGGGTTGAAATTTGCACCAGCAGCTAAATTTAATAAATTTCAAGCTTTATTGGCATTAAGCAGTTTATGCGGAAATTAGCTCTTAAAAAATATTTTAGCAAAAAGCCCCAAGGAGGTTGTGATACATTGGTGGATCCTGAATATCAATCTAGGGTCACTGCTTTACATCCTAAATTGAAATTTTAACCCATTAAACGAGTATTCTGATGCATTTGAATCATTTAAAAAAATGTGATTTACGACCTAAGGAAGGTCAGTAATAAAAAGTGCTCTACTATTAAATATAACCTGTCCAGTAGGGAACGGAACGCTATTCGAGTATTACAACAAAAGAAAGATATAGTTATCCGCCCTGTGGATAAAGGGGGCAGTATTGTTATTATGGATTACTCTAACTATAATATGGAAGCTCTTCGTCTTTTGGGCGATAAACGAACATATAAGATAATGAAAGATGACCCCTCTGATAAATTTGTGAATGAGCTTAAAGATCTGTTAACAAGGGGGTTAAACAATAGGGTAATCAATAAACATGAGTTTGATTACATTTACACTCCCTCACCCAGAGTTGGAGTTTTTTACCATATACTGAAGATCCACAAAGATCAGATCAATCGGCCAGGGCGTCCTATTATCTCTGGGATCGGTAATTTGACTTTGAATTTATCCCATTATGTGGATTGTCACCTTCAGAAAATAGTGTCTAGCCTTCCATCTTATTTAAAGGACAGCAAACATATTTTACAGGTTCTAAAAGAAATTCAGTGGCTTGACCACTATATTTTAGGTACGTTAGATATTACCTCCTTGTATACAGTTATCCAGCATGATAAGGGACCGAATGCAATGACTCATTTTTTTAAGTCAATCACAGTTATTTACTCCAGAAAAGGTAGATTTTATTAGGGAATGTGCTCTTTTTATTCTTTCACATAATTATTTTAGGTATGAGGAGAACTACTGCACCCAGCGGTGGGGTACAGCCATGGGTACCAGATTCATGCCGGATTATGCCAACCTGTATGTGGGCAAGTGGGAGGAGCTCCACATTCATCGGGGCGGCGGCCTGTGCACGGGTCTGGTCCTGTGACTTCATTGATGATTTTTTTTTATCTGGAAGGGGGGTGATTATTCTCTTCAACAGTTTTTAAATAATATTAATAAAAATGAGTTTTATTTACAATTCACTGCTACTACTAGTAAGGTTGAGGTACATTTTTTGGACCTCAATATTTTTGTTGACTGTGGCAAAGTTCAAACTTGCACTTATAATAAATCCACTGATTCGCATAGCTATATTTCAATGACTAGTTGCCATCTCCCAAGATGGCTGCTTAACGTCCCGTGCAGCCAATTTATGAGAATACATTGTAATTTCTCTAGCCCCACACAGTATGACCGTGAGGCAAATACTCTTACCAAAAAATTTTTGGATCAAGTGTACGATTACCAGCATTTAAAAGATACCCAAGACAAGGTTAAAGAGATTCCTCGAGGTCAATTACTGTGTACTAACCAACTAAGAGGGGAAGAGGATCCCAAAGAAACCGAGCAGATACTTGTACCAATCATTACACAATATAATTCAAATATTAATTTATTTAAAAAAATCGTTAATAAACATTGGGATCTTCTAAAAGAAGATATGATAATTGGAGATAAATTATCCCAACATCCGCAATTTGTGTTTAAAAAGGCTAGAAATTTAGCCAGTACGGAACTCTATTTTCCCAAGTGTTACTTTGGGTCCTTTTAAGGAATCAGTAAAAGGCTTTTTTCCTTGTAAAAAATGCAAGGTGTGTAAAACACTCAATCCTACTAAACAGCAGAGTGTAATTTCAAATGATAATATACAATTTCCAATAACAGATTTTATTACATGCACTACTCAGGGTGTTATTTATGTTATAGAATGTCCGTGCAGAAAAATGTATGTGGGATGCACTAAGCGGCCACTTAATAAGCGCATAGGGGAACATCTTCGCAATATAAGTCTGACAATCATCCTCTATCTAGATATTTTTCATCTGTTCATAAGGGGTCTGTGCGGGGTATTAATGGGTCGCCCCATCCCAGGGCTGTGGGGTACTCGGTACCGGGCAGGGGTCAGTAGGATGTGTCACAGCAGCTGTGACCCGGTCCGTGGCCCTGGGCGCCCAAATCAATGGTGGTTTTAAATGTAGTTTATAGGAATAGTTTGTGACGCCACCTGTGGTGTTTGGCAAGCAAGATGTTAAGCCAACGCTGTGTGCAGATCCTCTGGGGCTGATGGTGTGTTGCAGCATAGATTGTGTAGCTCCCCACAGGTTGGTACCCAGATGTAGCAGTGCTGATGGTGTTGGCGCACAAATGAATGGCAGATACCAGGGCTTGCAGTTCCAAAGCTTTACTCACAGTTCGTGGTACACACTGGTGCCTGCCTCCGTACCATGTCCTCCAGGGCAGAGATTCAACCTCCCGGGCAAGTCAGAATTCTCATCTCCAACACTCCGCCAACATGTACCTTTCCTGAACGACTCCTCTATTGCGCCTTTTAGTGTGAAGAGCTCCAGTACAGTGGTACTCTGAAGTTCCTCCTGTCAGATGTTCCTAACAACTCTACTTGTATGACAGACAGCTGTAGCCTCCCTCGGGGACTCCCTTCTATGGAGTCCAGGCTCTCTATTCAGTTGCTGTTGTGCCCCAAGTCTTGGATGGGAGTATTGCATTTACTGCCAACTACTCCACCGGTGTCTGCTGCAGAACCATAAGTGTCCATACAACCTCGGGGACCGGGCCCCAGCCTTGCGCTGAGAACCTATAGGCAGGGTTCCTCTTCCAACCCACAACTCCTCTCTTTTCTCCTACTCCTTCGTTCTGTGCTGTTCCATCTCTCTTATGGAAGCTTAGGTTGCAGTTCTACGTCTTTCTCCTTCTGTTCCTTTCCCGTGCCAGCTGGCTCAGGTCACTAAGGCAGCTGCAGCACTCCTTCTCCTCGGACCGGTCCTCAGACTCTCCTGACTGACTGACCACGACTGAACTCTCTATCCTACACTTTCCCAACCTTTTATATATCTAAACTCCACCCACCTCCCAGCACATCTCGTGTTACGAAGCAAGGACCCACGAAAGGTGCTCTGCTACCCTCTAAGCATGGAGCTGAAATCTGGTCCTTTGCTGAACTATCCTGTGTGTGGGGTGCAGGTGTTGGAGTGTGGAAAGGAGTTCCCAATTTACCTAGTTGGTGAGGCACTACACCTTAGGAGAAGGTGCAGTACCTCTGTGGCGACTGAGCCTCCAGGGGCACCACATACCCCCCGTTAAACACAGCACATCCGCGGGCTGCAAGACAAAGTTGACAGCAAAGAAACATACAAAAATTTTGTAATGCATAACAAACTTTTCTTATACTAATCTTCCTAGTATAGGAGGTACTCATCTTGAACGTTACAAACAATTCTATCTTAAATTCTATCTAAAATTTTTAATTCTAAGTGCAATTCTCAATTCAAAGTGCTATTCTCTGTAACACATTTTTCTTTCTTTTCTCTCATTTTTCTCCCTTCCTCTAGACGCAAGATGCTGACCGCAAATACCTGGTCCGTCACCTGTCACTTTCAATTCTTTATTCACATCACTCATCTCTATATCAGACATTCCTAATTCTTCTATAAAAGCCATTTCTCGGTTCAAACAGGGCAACAAAAGTGCTACCAGAAAAACAAAAACATGATGAACAAAAAGGCACAACTGGTGCAAACAAACCCTCCTGGGTAACGAGAGTTACTGTTAATTTTCTAATTGTGGTCCTCTCCTGGGTTTCTGGAAGCTGCTGAATGGGAACTGCTACCAGATGTGGTACTTGGAATGTCCTCATCCTGTTGCTGGTTGCTTGACAGCTCTGGTGCTGCGTCGCCACCTTCAGGGGTTCCGGTGTTCCCCCCCGGGGACTGGTATCCCGGTCCCAGACCAGATCTAGCATGACCTGGCCAGCCGCTGCAACCGTGGAACACCCCAGGGCATTCCCAGGTGTAGGGGCATCGGACATACCTGGGGCCTCCTGGCGGTGGGGTCTCTGCTCCGGTGCCAGTGGAAGCGGGCCCGTGGCAGCGGGTGGTGGCTCCGGGTCCGCGGGGGCCTCCGATGTGGCAGCGGCGGGTACTGGTGTCGTGGGTACTGCAGGTGTAGGCCCCTCTTGGGCACGCTGCAGGCTCAAGGTCCATAGCGCTTCTCACCTCAGTCGCAGGCGGTGCGTCAGCTGGATAATCTCGTCCTCCAGCTGTCGGCGATTCATCCCCGAGACCGGGTCAGAGCCCCCAGCCATGGCGCCAGGGAGATCCGCCTCCCCGCACCCCGCAGGCCCCCCTCCTCCCTAAAATGGTGCTCTGGCGCTCCTCCCCCTGCCCCGGCCCCCCTCCTGCCACTGGCCTCCTCTGCCCCTCCCTCCGGGGGCGGTGCCCTCCTCCAGCGCCTCCACAGCAAGCCAGCACACAAACCCCTCGGGGGGGTGGGTCATGTCGCTGTCACATAGTAATTCAGGCAGGGAAGCCCAATACTCTTCACAGTCTTTTCCAAGGACCTCCCATCTCTTCATGCCCCTCTTCTCTGCACCAGCGGCCATTTCTAATGTCCATTTTACAGTCTATTAAATTAGGTCTTCTGCACATTTTCAAAAGTTCAAAGTCTCACAAATTCCAGGCACACAGAACCCAATGGCATCGGGTCTCCTCATCCTGTTCGTGACGCCAAAATTGGGTTGCTCCCCGTCCAAGGGCTGTGGGGTACTGGGTACCGGGCCAGTGTCAGTTTTGATCTGTCACGGAAGCTGTGACCCGGTCCGTGGCCCTGGGCGCCCAAATCAATGGTGGTTTTAAATGTAGTTTATAGGAATAGTTCATGACGCCACCTGTGGTGTTTGGCAAGCAAGATGTTAAGCCAACGCTGTGTGCAGATCCTCTGGGGCTGATGGTGTGTTGCAGCATAGATGATGTAGCTCCCCACAGGTGAAGCTGTAGTCCCAGGGCAGTGTATAGGCGAAGGCGGTGTGAGGAATGTTTGTACCCAGATGTAGCAGTGCTGACGGTGTTGGCGCACAAATGAATGGCAGACACCAGGGCTTGCAGTTCCAAAGCTTTACTCACAGTCCATGGTACACACTGGTGCCTGCCTCCGTGCCGTGTCCTCCGGGGCAGAGACTCAATCAACCTCCTGGGCAAGTCAGGATTCTCCTCTCCAACACTCCGCCAACATGTACCTTTCCTGAACGACTCCTCAGGGAACGCCTTTTAGTGTGAGGAGCTCCAGTACCGTGGTACTCTGAAGTTCCTCCTGTCAGATGTTCCTAACAACTCTACTTGTATGACAGACAGCTGTAGCCTCCCTCAGGGACTCCCTTCTTCCGAGTCCTGGCTCTCTATTTAGTTGCTGTTGTGCCCGAAGTCTTGGATGGGAGTAGTGCATTTACAGCCAACTGCTCCACCGGTGTCTGCTGCAGAACCATAAGTGTCCATACAACCTCGGGGACTGGGCCCCGGCCTTGCGCTGAGAACCTATAGGCAGGGTTCCTCTTCCAACCCACAACTCCTCTCTGTTCTCCTACTTCTTCGTTCCGCGCTGTTCCTTCTCTCTCTTATGGAAGCTTAGGTTGCAGTTCTACATCTTTCTCCTTCTGTTCCTTTCCCGTGCCAGCTGGCTCAGGTCACTGAGGCAGCTGCAGCATTCCTTCTCCTCGGACCAGTCACATTAAAATATTGGGCGCCACACTAAAATATTGGGTATCAAAAAGGTCCATAAACACTGGCGCAATGGGGATTTTATTAAATTAATGTCAAAAGAAGAAACCAGGTGGATTTTTGAATTGGACACTTTAAAACCAAAGGAGCTTAATAATGAGGTGTAACTGTTTGCTTTTGATTAACATCATCTGTTTGTATTAGCTGTTCACTGCTGAGCCAAGGGTATTTAACCCCACAGAGTGCATGATGAGCCATCCCTGAGGAAGGAATCCGTGCTATTCCGAAACTAGTTGGAATTATCGCTCAAGCAGCACTCTCGTCATCAGACATCACGTGATTGCGCACATCAAGTGATCTGGATTATCATCGCAGGTCCTGCCGGACTCACACCACGCTGACTGCGGGTATCTACAATCTATAATGCGGCTGGTATGCTGACCGCCGTTGGACTGTGCCTACTTTGGTGAGCGATCATTTATGCTCTTTTTCCTGCTCTCACACGATTCACACAGGATCTATCACTGTTGGAGGATTTTCGGACGTTTGTCTGCACGTGGAGCGTGTTACCGGCTGGAACAGAGCTCGGTGATTTATTTTGTTTTTTCATCTACTGATTGAGAGACTCTAAATGATTAGCAAGTAGGAAAAGTGGTGCAGAATTTTCTGCACAAAATCCGCATCTCCTGGCAGAATACGCAGCCTCGGATTTGCCGCTGTTTTTATGCGGATTTTGTGCGGATTTGCCGCGGAATTGATGCGGATTTTGTGTGGATTTTCAGCAGTTTTTGCCACTGCGGATTTCTACCATGGAGGAGTCCAGAAACGCTGCAGATCTGCACAAAAGAAGAGACATGCACTTCTTTTAAATCCGCAGCAATTCCGCACTGATTTTTCTGCACCATCTGCATAGATTTTTTTCCATTGATTTTCATTGTACTGTAAATCACAGTGCGGATCTGCAGCGCTTTTGCGCGGAAAAATCGTTATACCAACCATGTTCTTAGTCACTAGAGCCTAACCCGGACATTTGATTTTGCATTTTAAAACCTATGTTTTGTTCTCCCTTTTTTTTTTGTAGTTTGATCCATCAGTATTCAGTCTCTTCCAGCATTTAATGCTTATGAGTTTATTGTCTTGATCCTACAGGTAACACTATATATATATATATATATATATATATATTTTTTTTTTTTTTATTTCCTATTCATTCACAGCGCCAGTATCATTTTGTTTAAATTATGTATTTTCACCCCTGGTGGTGTGTGTTTTTTTTTTTACTTTTTTACTCACTGCTGAATTGACCCTGCACACTAGCGCCATTAGTACATTATATATAGTTTTTTATTAACTATTTTATGCGATATGACAATTTGATTTAAGGGCATAAAAATTAAAAGTTTGAAAAGTGCAAAATTTTCACCAAATTTCCATTTTTTAACAAATAAATGCAAGTCATATCAAAGAAATTTTACCACTATCATAAAGTACAATATGTCACAATAAAACATTCTTAAAATCACCAGGATCCGTTCAAGCATTCTAGAGTTATGACATCATAAAGTGACACTGATCAGAATTGAAAAAAATTGGTCTGGTCACTAAGGCAAAAACAGGCTCTGGGGCGAACGAGTTAAACCTAAAAAAATAATGTTCAACATTTTATCTTTATCTTATTGCTCACTCATAGGGTATTCCGTGGTCTGAATTACATTTTGCAATTGGTATATAAACCTCAAAAAACTAGCTTTTACTTTATGTCTTTGTTGGGGGTGTTATGTAGATTTTTGTGGGTTGACATAGAACTGAGATATGACAATATGGCATATGCACTGGAAACTGACTATTATTCAGACACAGGCTAATCATCAAATAGATCTAATCTCAATTTCAAACCTTGAATGCCTAATATTAACGTAGTTGAGATATTCATATCCTGCTGTGTTGCCGAGGTGATGGGTGCAATGATGTCTGCTTCTTGCCCATCATGCACATCGGGTAGCGTCATAACAGAAGTGGAGCATCATGACTGCGAGCATGCAGATTTGTTGCTTACTCAATCACAACTATTTAAATAGTATCCATGTTTTACCTTAACCACACCTCTTGAAGAACTCCAGAGAGGTGAAATGCATGTCTCATGCTCAAGCAACTCTCTCTATTAACCTCTCCATTGTGATTATACATCATGTCTCACGGTATTGTCCTTCATAATGTGGCTAATATCACAAAATCTTAGAATGTTAGAGTTGGAAGGGCTCTTCAGACCCATTGTGTCCAAGACCCTGTTCAATGCAGGATTCACTAAACCAGCTCAGACAGATGTCTGCCCAGCCTCTGTTTAAGACTTAGATTGAAGGAGAATGCACCACTAGGGATGAGCGAACAATCGAACAATCTTCTTGATATTCGGATATTACTTGAGTATGTGGGGTCTTGGATGTGCTCACCACTTGACGAGCATTCCCTAGTGCTTGGATTTGAAGCTTGAATCACTGCCCCACATGTTGTACTCCTGTTACATAGCCAATGAACATGCGGGGATTGCCTTCCAGTCACTGTAATGCCATAACCCTCTTTGTAGTAATCCATAAAGTTTAATGTGCGTCATGTGACAATTTATAAAACTGAAAAAAAAAATTCAATATTTTTTTCTGGATTCAATTAGTCATGCATACAGTTAAACATGGTTAGTGTTACACTACGATGGGACAAAAAACTCCAAGACACGATTAAACTTTTTTTCTCGATTCAATTAGTTATCTATACAGTTTAACTTTGTTAATATTACATTACGATAATATGTAAAACTAAAAAAAAGTTCACATATTTTTTTTCTGGATTCTGTTAGTCATCCATAGCTTTTAATGTGATTAGTGTTACATTACGGGGAGTATATAAAACACTAAGAAAAGTTCAAAAATTTTTTGAGATTCAATTAGTCAGCCATAGAGTATAATGTATTTAGTGTTACATTAAAGTGGTATATAAAAAATAAAAAAAATGCTTTGCCTGCTGCAGGTGTCCATTTTTTTATTAAAAATAATCTTGGTTTCCAGAGAACTATTAGAAAATGTGTAAGGCAAGTGTTAAGGGACAGGGAAGTGTAAGTGTTGATGATGGCGCATGCATATGTTCAGGACGTGGGGCAGATGTGACTATGCCTGTTGCTGGAGGACAAGAAACATGCCCATCAATGACACATAGCTTCCTTTCCAACTTTACAGGGAGGCACGGGACACCACTTCTGAAGCCACACTGGTCCGAACAGCTTGTCAGTTGGATAGCACATAATGCTTCCAGCATGATCGCCAGCAACACCCAGTCTTCCACACGGTCTAGTGTTACCAGACAATAGTCTGAATCACTTAATCCTCACCCTGACTCTCCTTCCTCTCACCATGTTGAGTACCAAGAGACGAGTGATCACACACTAAAGCTCCCGTTACACATAGCGATATCGCTAGCAATATCGCTGTAACGTCACCGATTTTGTGACGTAGCAGCGATATTGCTAGCGATATCGCTATGTCTGATACTTACCACCGACCGGCTCCCCCGCTGCTCATCGCTGGTCGCACGAGAACGTCCTGGACCGTTTCTCGTCGGGCGCTTCCTGCTGGGCTTCCTGTGGCGCCGACGAGCAACACGTGGATGCGGGAGGGAGGACGTCAGGGTCGCCGCGTCTGACAGGTAAGTAGCGACCCCTGACCATGCTATGTCGCTGGTGAGATCTGCCTGTGTGGCAGCTCACTAGCGACCACTTAGTGATGCATCAGCGATCCATATCGTTATCGGGATCGCTGGTGCATCGCTAAGTGTAACGGTACCCTAAGACGCTCCAAGGAACTCATTACAACATCACTTTTTGGTAGTGGCCTCTCACCCTGCATGTTCTAAGAGGGACAGGAGGAGATGAAAGTGCAATTATACACAAAATGTAGAGCAGCCACAGTCACAAGAAGATAAAGGTGGGGAAAGGCAATTTTTTTCTAAGATGATGATGAAACACAGTTGCTGATAACTCAGATTGTTGTTATGTCACCAGTTCAGGAGGACCAGTGTGCAGTGGTGGAAGACAAGGTGGTGGATGACAAAGTCACGGACCCTACCTGGGAAGCTGGCTTGCACAGCGAGGCCAGTAGCGTTGAGAGTGAGGGATCGTCAGCACCAAAACAGACAAGAAAAGACAGTAGCGTGACAAAATGGAGAAGGCAGGCAACTGTTCCACAGAGCACCGACACTCGTGAAATTGTTCATCAAAGAGTTAGCTGTTCCCCAGTCTGGGACTTTTTTAATGAAAGTTCTGAGACAAAAGAATGGTCATTTTCAACTTGTGCCAAGCCAAGATCAACAGGGGCCTGACCACCAAGAGCTTAACCACCACCAGCATGATCAGGCACATGCCATTTAAGCACCCTACTCGGTGGGCCGAACATCTGTGTCCACATTTGATGCCAGCAGATGACACCACTGCCTCTTCCCCTGTGCTAGATGCTTTCCAATCCCCTGTCCATTACACTGACACAGATGCCTCCCTCCTTTAACCTGTCCTTGCACATTCTGAGGCACCATCATTAGGCACTTCCAAAAACTTGTCCCAACACAGCATTCAGCTGTGCCTACCCCAGGCCTTGGAGCAAAGAAAAAAAATTTCCAGCCACCCTCCCACAGGCCTAAATGATAAGCGAGCACATTTCCAGGCTGCTTGCCATGGAAATGTTGCCTTCTAAGCTTGTAGACATGGAGAATTTCTGCCACCTTATGGCCAAGCCTCATCTTATCTGCACAGCGCAGATTGGGTATCAATGGGGAGGTGGAAGCTGAGGAGAAAGAAGGAATAGGGGCTGGTTGCTAGCTCAACAGAAGCTCATACCCATACAAGCTTCTTCTCTTCTACATGGATGGGCTAAGGAGGGGAATGAGGAGGAGATATAGGAGGAGGAAGAGATGGAGAATAGTCATCATGATAGAGCCAGGGAAGTATTGGCTGTAGAGAGCTTGTCATATTTGGCCAATTTTATGTACCATTGCTTTTACCATGACCCTTGCATTACATTCATCATGGCCAAAAAAGAGTACTGGTTATTCATCCTTCTAGACCCATGTTTCAAGGAGAACTTTGTATCTCTAATTCCTGAGATGAAGAGGTCTAATAAAATGGTGCTATACCAAAAGGCTATTTTGGAACATATGTTGAAAAAAATCCCATCACACAATGCTAGCAGCAGTAGGCAAGTTTAATTACTCAACCAAGGAGGAGAGGTGAGTGAGACACACCAGGTACAGCAGAGGCAGGGGTATGCTGTGAATGCCTGGGACACCCTCCCAGCATCCATGCTCTGTTGACCAAGCATTTTTTACAAGGAGGGAGAAGTTTTTAAATATGGTCCAGTATTACCTTGATGACAAAACCAGCATAGTCCCTAATTCCTCTGTGACCTTCAACTATTGGGTCCCAAAGCTGGACACCTGGCACGAGTTGTCCCTCTATGCCTTACAGGTGTTGTGCTCCTCTGCTGCTATCATCTTATTTGAGCTGGTTTTTAGTGCCACCAGTGAAGGGTCATAACAGACAGGCACTTTCGGCTGTCAACAGAAAGTGCTAACATGCTCACTCTAATGAAAATGAATAAAGCCTATAATAGTCCCAACATTTCCAAACCACCAGATGACAGCAGCACATAAAGCACTTTTCATCTTCAATATTTGAATGAGGCCTGCCAATTGTTGCCATAGAAAGTGTTTAGATGACTGTATTATATCCTTATCATTTTTTCTGGCTTTGCACTTGATGCAAAGCCTTTATGAGTGTAGGAGTACATCAACTATAGTTTTAAAATATATTTGAATAAGATCCTTAAGTTTTTTTTCCAAGGGTCTATGGATTACTGTTTTACTCTCCTTAACATCTTAACATTTTTTCCTGGCTTTGCATTTTGTGCAAAGCCTTTGAGTGTAGACTACATCAACTACACTTTCAAAATATTTTAATGAGTCTGCCAGTTGTTGCCTTCAAGGGTCTATGGATAACTGAATGATCCTCCTTTTAATTTTTATTGAAGTGCCACAAATACGCTTTATTTTTTTTATGGGACACTCCAGTTGATGACTTGAAGCACTCCAGTTGATGACATGAAGGGTGTATGGATGACCCTCCTTTCATTTTTTTCTCTGGCTTTGCACTGTATGCAGAACTTTTATGAGTGTAGGAGTACCACAACTATTTCTTCTTAATATTTGTATGAGGCACTACAGTTTGTGCCTTCAAGGATGTATGGATGACCCTGGTTGCAATTTTTAGCAGGCTTTTCACTGTGTGCAGAGCTTTTATGAGTGTAGAAGAACCCCAAACACACTTTGTTCACCTATATTTGAATGATGCCTTTAAGAGGGTATGGATGACCCTGGTTATGATTTTTGTCAGGCTTTGAACTTAGTGCATAAACATTATGCATCTAGGAGTACCACTACATGATATTTTAAACAGAATATGTATGAAGCCCTCCCTTATATCTAATACATGGTTTATCTCAATTCGCACCTTGAGATTGCATTTGCATATTACAATTTTGCTATTTGGCACATGTAACCAGTTTGCTATTTAGCATATTAACTGTTTACATTGCAAAAATTTATGTATACTTCCAAAACTTAAGTATTTTTTGTGCAATTGTTTTATAAGTGTTTGTATACCCTTCCTGTGTGTTTTCTTGCTTTTAGGGCTACTTTAACCCCTTTCTGACATCGAGCGTAATAGTACGTCGATGTCGGACTTCCCCTGTTTGGTGCGGTCTCTGGCGTCGAGCCCGCAACTTTCAGGGCGCATGACAGCTGATCTGTACAGCTGAAGTGCTCACAACAGCCACGGATGAAATTGAGAACCACCCGCGGATGTTGACTAGTTAAATGCCGCTGTCAATTTCAGACAGCGGCATTTAACTTGCGCTTACCGGAAGCGCATCACTAATCCCACCCATTAGTGACCCTGTCACATTATCGCAGGTCACCGATGGTTCGACATGACAACCAGAGGTCTCCAGCAGGCCTCTATGGTTGTCAAAACCAGATTACTATGAGCTCCGCCCGGTGGTCGACACTCATAGCAAGTGAGCATTTCTGCTACACACAGGCGATCTGATCATCGCCTGTGTGTAGCAGACGCGATCAAAGTGCTGCAGCTTCAAGTCTCTCAAGGTGACTATTAAAGCATGCAAAAAGTAAAAAAAGTTTTTAAAAATATTCCAAAAAAGAAAAAAAAAAGTTCAAATCACCCCCCTTTCACCCTATTGAAAATAAAACAATAAAAAAAAATCAAATATACACATATTTGGTACCACTACATTCAGAATTGCCTGATCTATCAATATAAAAAAAGAAATAACCTGATCACTAAATGGCGTAATGAGAAAAAAATTCAAAATTTTAACATTCCTTTTTTTTTTAAAAATGCAATAACGGGTGATCAAAAAATAGTATAAACACCAAAATGGTATTAACAAAAGTGTCAGCTCGATGTGCAAGAAATCAGCACTCATCCAGCCCCAGATCATGAAAAATGGAAACGCTAGAGGTCTTGTAAAATGGCACCGTTTTTACATTTTTTTTTAACAAACTTTGGATTTTTTTTACACCACTAATATAAAAAAGAACCTAGACATGTTTCTCTTCTTTGAACTCGTAATGACCTGGAGAATCATATTAGCAGGTCAGTTTTAGCATTTAGTGAGCATGGAAAAAAAACTGTGAAATCGCACTTTTTTGCAATTTCATCACACTTGGAATTTTTTTCCCATTTTCCAGTACACAATATGTTAAAACCAGTGATGTTGTCCAAAAGTATGACTTGTTTTGCAAAAAACAAACTCTGATATGGCCATATTGACCAAAAAAATGAAAAAAAAGTTATGGGTCTGGGATTAAAACATAAAACACAAAAATACCTCAGGTCGTGAAACGGTTAAGGACTGTTTTATTATATTATAGAACATTTTTGCACACTATTGCAATATTTAGGTCATTATATATACCTTGATGTTGTTCATCTGTACTCTGCTGCATTCATTTCCATGCACAGCATAATCTTTTATATACTGCGGCAAGAGAAACATTTATACACATTTACTGTATATGCTCAACTTCCAATATTATATTGCTTTTTGTCTCTTATAGCCACTATTATTGTTTTTTGAAGCATAAACATAGGGTATCTTTTTTTGCCCTAATAATAGGGAATATCAATCTTTCCTATGTGTGTTTTTAGCTATACTTCTCCCTCACCTTAATTGTATAGAACTTATAATTAATATTGATGTAATAAACTTATTAATTACTAGATTAAGGCCCGATGCTATCGCATCGAGAGGATAGTGACACACCTCTTGCCATGATAACCCTCAATACACACACACCTCCTCAACATACACTCCTCTCACCTTTCACCATCTCCACTCACGTCCACTCACTCTTTCACTCCACATACGACCCTTTCTCTCACTCCGTCTCTCATACTCACACTGTCATCGTCGCTGCTCCGTGATCCCTGACATCTTCTTCCGCCGGCGCCATCCTGGATCCCGACGTTGTCCACGCCAGCGACATGTTCTTGCGGCCATGCCATCTTGAGTATTCTGAAATCCTGCGAGTGGACATTAGTGGAGATAGTGAAAGGTGAGAGGAGTGTGTGTTGAGGAGTGGTGTGTTGAGGGTTAACATGGCAAGAGGTGTGCTGTGACGTCACCAGTTACAACTGGACGGAAGTTGTTACAACCCGGAAGCTGCTTAGCGCATTTATTATAGTAGATTAAGGCCCGATGCTATCGCATCGAGAGGATAGTGACACACCTCTTGCCATGTTAACCTTCAATACACACACACTTCCTCAACACACCACACCGCCTCAACACACACTCCTCTCACATTTCACCATCTCCACTCACGTCCACTCACTCTTTCACTCCACATACGACCCTTTCTCTCACTCCGTCTCTCATACTCACACCGTCATCGTCGCTGCTCCACGATCCCCGACATCTTCTTCCGCCGGCGCCATCCTGGATCCCGACATTGTCCATGCCGGCGACATGTTCTTGCGGCCATGCCATCTTGAGTATTCTGAAATCCTGCGAGTGGACATTAGTGGAGATAGTGAAAGGTGAGAGGAGTGTGTGTTGAGGAGTGGTGTGTTGAGGGTTAACATGGCAAGAGGTGTGCTGTGACGTCACCAGTTACAACTGGACGGAAGTTGTTACAACCCGGAAGCTGCTTAGCGCATTTATTATAGTAGATTAAGGCCCGATGCTATTGCATCGAGAGGATAGTGACACACCTCTTGCCATGTTAACCCTCAATATACACACCTCCTCAACACACCACACCGCCTCAACACACACTCCTCTCACCTTTCACCATCTCCACTCACGTCCACTCACTCTTTCACTCCACATACGACCCTTTCTCTCATTCCATCTCTCATACTCACACCGTCATCGTCGCTGCTCCACGATCCCCGACATCTTCCGCCGGCGCCATCCTGGATCCCGACATTGTCCACGCCGGCGACATGTTCTTGCGGCCATGCCATCTTGAGTATTCTGAAATCCTGCGAGTGGACATTAGTGGAGATAGTGAAAGGTGAGAGGAGTGTGTGTTGAGGAGTGGTGTGTTGAGGGTTAACATGGCAAGAGGTGTGCTGTGACATCACCAGTTACAACTGGACGGAAGTTGTTACAACCTGGAAGCTGATTAGCGCATTTATTATAGTAGATTAAGGCCCGATGCTATCGCATCGGGAGGATAGTGACACACCTCTTGCCATGTGAACCCTCAACACACACTCCTCCTGAACACACCACACCACCTCAACACACACTCCTCTCACCTTTCACCATCTCCACTCACGTCCACTCACTCTTTCACTCCACATACGACCCTTTCTCTCACTCCGTCTCTCATACTCACACCGTCATCATCGCTGCTCCACGTTCCCTGACATCTTCTTCCACCGGCGCCATCCTTGATTCCGACGTTGTCCACGCCGGCGACATGTTCTTGCGGCCACGCCATCTTGAGTATTCTGAAATCCTGCGAGTGGACATTAGTGGAGATAGTGAAAGGTGAGAGGAGTGTGTGTTGAGGAGTGGTGTGTTGAGGGTTAACATGGCAAGAGGTGTGCTGTGACGTCACCAGTTACAACTGGACGGAAGTTGTTACAACCCGGAAGCTGCTTAGCGCATTTATTATAGTAGATTAAGGCCCGATGCTATCACATCGGGAGGATAGTGACACACCTCTTGCCATGTTAACCCTCAATATACACACACCTCCTCAACACACCACACCGCCTCAACACACACTCCTCTCACCTTTCACCATCTCCACTCACTCTTTCACTCCACATACGACCCTTTCTCTCACTCCGTCTCTCATACTCACACCGTCATCATCGCTGCTCCACGATCCCCGACATCTTCTTCCACCGGCGCCATCCTAAATCCCGACGTTGTCCACGCCGGCGACATGTTCTTGCGGCCACGCCATCTTGAGTATTCTAAAATCCTGCGACTGGACGTTAGTGGAGATAGTGAAAGGTGACAGGAGTGTGTGTTGAGGAGGAGTGGTGTGTTGAGGGTTAACATGGCAAGAGGTGTGCTGTGACATCACCAGTTACAACTGGACGGAAGTTGTTACAACCCGGAAGCTGCTTAGCGCATTTATTATAGTAGATAGAAGTATCACACCTATGTTTTTATGTGGATAAGATATTTACATAGTGAGCCTCAAGAAGGACAGTATTACTGATGTATGTAAAGTGCTATTGAAATAATAGTACTCTATTAATAAATAAAAAATTAATTATTATTACCTAAGTTATGTAGGTATGTGTTAGGTATGTAGTTGAAATCTACGTATGTTTGCCTAAATTTTTTTTTTTTTTGCCTTTTTTTTTTTTTAATCTATATATACCTATACCTATGTATATTTTTATGGATTTAAATATGTCTATGACATATATGTGAAAGAGAGAATTAGTGTAAGATATATCTATCTGCTTAAAATATTTATATATATAACATATATCAAGCTATGTATAGAAGTCTTAGAAGTCTATTATCTATATCTATTTAGAATGTAACTATTATTTATATATCTATATATCTATCAATTCCAGGACCAACTTAAATAGTTTAAAGTAAGACATTTTTGTAAACGACATTTCTAGTGAAGATTTTTGGGCTATTAGGTAGCAATTGTCCTTGAAGTGGTGTATCCACCACTTTGACCCTAACGTTGCTGCGTTGCTTTACTCGGGAGAATGCAACATACAATTGTCCATGGGCAAATACAGGTTCGGGCAAAAAAATTCCAACTCGATTGAGGGTCTGTCCTTGGGATTTGTTAATGGTCATAGCAAAAGCAGGTTTTAGAGGAAACTGTCGACGTTTTAATTTAAAAGGTAACCCAGTTTCTGAAGGACACAAATCGATGCGTGGAATAAACACAATGTCTCCTTCAGCTGAGCCAGTAATCACTTTAGCCTGTATGATGTTGCGGAGTAAGGCAATGACAATGAGGCGAGTGCCATTGCAGAGACCTTTCTTGGTGTTTAGGTTTCTTAATAGCATCACAATGGTGCCAATTTTAAGTTTTAAGAGATGTGATGGCATTCCTGATGGTGTCAGAGAGTTTAAAAATTCAACTGGGTAGTTTTCACATTCCTCTGCCTCATCAGCATCGACAGAATCATCACTTGTATATACAGTATAATCACCACTAATGCGATCCATTACTTTACAGTTCAGAAAATCAGCGTCATCATCTTTCGGACATAGTATAGCATGTGATGCAGCAGTGTCGAGGCTTTGTTGGTCATTAACATCAATGCAAATATGGTCTCCAAAGATCTCGGTTACTATAGAGCCAGTGCAAAGCATGTCTGGAGGAATTTCAATGACATCCTCTCCAAGGTTATGTTCATTAGACAGCTCACCATTTCCAAGTTTAAGCAACCAAGTGCTGTATTCAGGATCAGTGGAGCGCATGTTGTTAATTAGCGGTAGTCTGGTAAAATGTTGCCAATGTTCTGAATATTTAATGCAGGAATCTACAATGTCTATTCTTGTTCCATGAGCGATGACGGGAAGACATTGTCTGAAGTCTCCTCCAAGAACAATAACTTTACCTCCAAATGGTGTTTTATTTTTTTCAGCAACATTTGTTGTCATGATGTCACATAGAAGTCTATCTATCACATTCAATGCATGTTTTTGGACCATAGTGCACTCATCAATAATAAAAAGTTTTGTACTCTGTAAATGTTTTCCTGCATTTGTATCGTTTTTAATCCTGGAAACAGATGTTTCGTTGATCGGAATAGGTATGCCATATAGAGAGTGGATTGTTCGGCCTCCTTGTATCAAGTTAGATGTTATTCCTGTAGTTGCTGCAGGTGACACAATTTCTCCTTGTCCTCTTAAATGATGTGTAAGTAGATGGTATAGGTAGGTCTTTCCACTGCCACCAGGTCCATCGAGAAAAAAGCACTTTGGTATTAAACTGCTATTTTGTAAAGCTTCAGTAATGACATCATAGGCAAAAAGTTGCTCCTGATTAAGAGTTTCTTTCATCTCTGCAGCTTTTTTTAACTCATAATCCTTATCATATTGTTTAAGGAGTTGTTTAATATTTTTTGCTGGGCGTGGTAAATTATAATCAGCAAAAGTTTTTCCTTGGACTATGAGGATATCTTGGACATCTTTCATAGCATATCCTTCACAATCGATACACTCTTCAGTGTTGCTGTGGTATGTATGACAATAGTCTTGTAAAAAATGGTCCTTAAATTCATTCCACAATTCAAGTGGATTACTGGGGGGGCCAAAAATACAGATATAAGCAAACATGTCTCTAAGTTGGGAAGGCATGTTAAGAATGCAAGCATCTGTTAAAGTATGTCTCCAGATGCTATCATCGAATAATAATCCAAGTGCTAACGCAGCATCCTTAAAGGTTTCATGCATAACTCCATTGACGGTTTTAATGCTGTCAAAACTGGTAGCAGCTTTTACATGCAGTAACAACAAACGTAAATAATAACGTTCTTGGTCTTTCACACTAACAGTATACATTCTTCCAATAACTGTGAGACCCCCTCGTTTTCTTTGTTCCCATGTGCCTTGTTTCCAAACGTAGTGTTCTGGAATTTCGCGGTAGAAATAGTTATGTGCATTGTGGTCGATCTTATTAAGGTTGAAATACGCCATAAGTGTAGAATTGGAATTGAGCTTTTGATGGATGTTGTCTGCAGAGTCATTCTCATGAAAATAGAGTGGTTGAGAATTAGGCAGATGTACGGCTAGGCGAATGATGGCATGAGATGGTTTATGCATAGGAAAAGCAAATATCCGCCATGCAGCCTCAGGTGCACTAACATATCTGGTATCCGTAAATTGGTGTGTGTCATCATGTTGGATGTTATTTTGGGAAATTTCAAGGTTGGCTTTGTCATGTCCTTTGTAAACGTATTTAAATAAATATTTTACACTTTGAATGGAAGCACATATTTCTACATTAATATGGCACTTGTATTTGGTGAGTAAAAATGGGTTATATGGAACTACCCATGAATTGTCAATCGTCTTAGAATGGTGTTCATATGTTTTGCCAATGGGTCTGCGGTAAGTGGGATAGCCATCCTTTTCTTTGATGGTATATGGTTGGTTTTGTTTTGGGAAACCTTTGCTACACTTTCCAAGATCCATACAGGGAGAATTAGGATTGTGTTCTCCACAGGGACCATGAATCATGTGTTGAAGAACAATGTTATGGAGCTGAGGGTAGATTGTTTCATCAGGTATTTCAGCCCAGACTATATTGTCTATGTCCGCCTCAGTCCGTAATTTAGACAGGCTGTCAAGAATAATTAAAATATGAGCGTGTGGGAGACCACGCTTCTGAAATTCAATGGCATGGACCATTGCAGTGACGTTTCCAAATAATCCACTGCTAATGTCTTTTAAGAGGGATTCCAGTTTAATTTTAAAGACACGTGCAACCAAGTCTGGTCTGTGTTCAACACGCTGCCACGGTTCTAAATGTGTAGTAATCTCATTCCACTTAGGATTACATGTTATGGTGATAAATAGATCTGGTCGACCATACTTTGTAACAATAGCCATAGCATCCTGGTAGCGCTGCTGCATGTTTCTTGGACTGCCTTCAAAAGAAGATGGTAAAATGACGGTTTTCCCAATAGGGATGCCCTTTTGAACCGATTTTTTGAGTAGATGTTCTTGAAGGAGGCAGTAATCCTCCACTTTTAAATCTCTTTGGTGTTTGCGGATGTAATGTAGGCGATTAGCTTCGATTTTGACATAAGCATCTACTAAATATTGCTGTGTTAGCTTACCACCATTGAGGAGTGGATTAAAGTAATTTCTGACAGATAACATATAGCAATAGTATTGGAGTTGAATGATCCTCCTCGAACTTTTGCCTTGTTGTTTGAGTCTATCATGCCATCCTTGGTCTCCATAAGGGAAAAATATTGGATAGAGGAGGGCATCCAAATTGCTATGGAGAATACTAATTTGTTGTGTTTTTGGAGCTAAAGGGTTATGGGGATCAGGTTTTAAATGAATTAATATGTCTCTATTGAAAGGTGGCTCACCATTGTCATTTTGAAACACGACTGCTACTTCACTGACAGTGGGATTATTGTAGCGTCGAGGGTCTTGAGTACGATCTTGTTTAATAGCCATAGTGATGCTTGGCATGACAGTTCCGTTTTGTAGAGATTTAATTTTTTCTTGTTCTTCCACATCACGTAACATTTGATAAGCTTCCACAAAAGGATTAATACTTTGGATTTGAAGGGCAATAATGTTCATCAATGTAGGATGACATTTTTGATTTTCTTTACATCGTAAGCGTTGTTCGTTTGCGGTAGTGGTATCGAGAATGTAAAGTTGGGCAAATGCGCGTTGCTGGTCATCTGAGGGATGTAGTGTTCCAGTTCTATGATAGATCTGGCCATGTATGCGGAAACAGTATGGGCCATATCCAGGAGGTGGTGAAATATTTGCACCCATGGAGGCAAAAGCAAAGGAACTGTTAATACTTCGAATATTATCCATGAAATTTTTGCTAAATTCACTTTGCCCTTTCAGCAAACGTGTAAAGACATCAGGATATTGTAGTATGGGTACATGGACTTTACCCTTCTGACAGCAGAGCGTAAAGTTGTTATCAGAAGGTATCTCTGCTACAAAATGCAAAGCTTTGCAATGCTCACATACATGGGTCATGTCACCACAGCTGTGTTCGGTAATACTATTTTCATCATTAGTGAAAATGTGAGGTTGTAGTAGAAGTGCATGTCCAACCGATGGGGTGCGCCTAGTTTTGAGACCAACGTATATTTGTCTTGGTTGCACTTTCTGCGGGCTAACTGCAGCTTGTATGTGAAGAAACTGTGCGTTGGTATTGAATGGTGGTATTGATAGGGCAGAAACAGATTGCTGATTAGTTATGTCAGTGAACGGCATATAGGATGAAGTGTGGTAGTAACTTGTTCCACATGCTGATGTGGAAGCATCCTGTTGTGAGTCTACTAATAATGATGAGGAAGAAGCCGTCTGTTGTTGGCGGTGATGGCGTGTAGAGGCTTCTTCAGCCAATGTAATAGATTTAGAGTTAGGGGATTCGTGTGTGAGACGACGGCGTTTATAAGCCTTAATCTTCTCAAGGCGATGGTGTTTTTCCTCAGGAGTCTCATTAGCACGGCGTTGTTTTTGTCGTAGTGCTAAAGCTGCTTTCCTTTCACTGGCATTGGCATACTTTTTGTTATGACTCATGTTGGCACAGGTAAAGGAGTCTATTTGGCAGTTATCTGGCAGTGAAGAAGGCGTCCTGGAGTATTGTAGAGTAAACAGATACTAATTGACCCTGTAATTGCCCAGCAGTAGTTATGAAGTGGTAGTGGCAAATTGGCCCTGTAGTTAGACACCGGCAGAGGAGCAAGGCAGCAGTAGTTATGGCGGTAGAGGCAAATTGGCCCTGTAATTAGACACCGGCAGAGGAGCAAAGCAGCAGTAGTTATGACGGTAGAGGCAAATTGGCACTGTAATTAGACACCGGCAGAGGAGCAAGGCAGCAGTAGTTATGGCGGTAGAGGCAAATTGGCCCTGTAATTAGACACCGGCAGAGGAGCAAGGCAGCAGTAGTTATGACGGTAGAGGCAAATTGGCCCTGCAATTAGACACAGGCAGTGAACAGTCAGAGGAGCAAGGCAGCAGTACTTATGGCGGTAGAGGCAAATTGGCCCTGTAATTAGACACCGGCAGAGGAGCAAGGCAGCAGTAGTTATGGCGGTAGAGGCAAATTGGCCTTGTAATTAGACACCGGCAGAGGAGCAAGGTAGCAGTAGTTATGGCGGTAGAGGCAAATTAGCCCTGTAATTAGACACCGGCAGAGGAGCAAAGCAGCAGTAGTTATGACGGTAGAGGCAAATTGGCACTGTAATTAGACACCGGCAGAGGAGCAAGGCAGCAGTAGTTATGGCGGTAGAGGCAAATTGGCCCTGTAATTAGACACCGGCAGAGGAGCAAGGCAGCAGTAGTTATGGCGGTAGAGGCAAATTGGCCCTGCAATTAGACACAGGCAGTGAACAGTCAGAGGAGCAAGGCAGCAGTACTTATGGCGGTAGAGGCAAATTGGCCCTGTAATTAGACACCGGCAGAGGAGCAAGGCAGCAGTAGTTATGGCGGTAGAGGCAAATTGGCCTTGTAATTAGACACCGGCAGAGGAGCAAGGTAGCAGTAGTTATGGCGGTAGAGGCAAATTAGCCCTGTAATTAGACACCGGCAGAGGAGCAAGGCAGCAGTAGTTATGGCGGTAGAGGCAAATTGGCCTTGTAATTAGACACTGGCAGTAAACAGGCAGATGACCAAAGCAGCAGTAGTTATGGCGATAGAGGCAAATTGGCCCTGTAATTAGACACTGGCAGAGGACAAAGGCAGCAGTAGTTATGGCAGTATAGGAAAATTGGCCCTGTAATTAGACACCGGCAGAGGACAAAGGCAGTAGTTATGGCGGTATAGGCAAATTGGTCCTGTAATTAGACACCGGCAGAGGAGCAAGGCAGCAGTAGTTATGGCGGTACAGGCAAATTGGTCCAGTAATTAGACACCGGCAGTAAACAGGCATAGGACCAAGGCAGCAGTAGTTATGGTGGTACAGGCAATGCCAAGCGTCCGCACAGCAAGTCGGCGTGAGGTAAATGACGCAATTTCACGAATGCAAGATGGCGTCGGCGAAATCTCGCGAGATTTCGCCGACGTCGTTAACACCTCTTGCCATGTTAACCCTTAACACACCACACCGCCTCAACACGCACTCCTCTCACCTTTCACCTCCACTCATGTCCACTCACTCTTTCACTCCACATACGTTCCTTTCTCTCACTCCGTTTCTCATACTCACACCGTCATCGTCGCTGCCCCGACATCTTCCTCCGCCGCCGCGATCCAGGATCCAGACGTTCTCCAGGCCGCCGACATGTTCTTGCGGGACGCCATCTTGGATTTTGTGAAATCCCGCGATATTCAAGATAGCGTCGCCGCAACAACATGTCGCTGGCGTGGACGACATCGGGATCCAAAAAGATGGCGTCGGCGTAATCTCGCGAGATTTCGCCGACGCCATCTTTTTGGATCACGATGTCGTCCACGCCAGCGACATATTGTTGCGACGACGCCATCTTGAATCTCGTGGGATTTCACGACATCCAAGATGGCGTCCCGCAAGAACATGTCGGCGGCCTGGAGAACGTCTGGATCCTGGATCGCGGCGGCGGAGGAAGATGTCGGGGCAGTGACGATGACGGTGTGAGTATGAGAAACGGAGTGAGAGAAAGGAACGTATGTGGAGTGAAAGAGTGAGTGGACATGAGTGGAGGTGAAAGGTGAGAGGAGTGTGTGTTGAGGCGGTGTGGTGTGTTGAGGGTTAACATGTGCGTGTGTGTGTGGTGACGTCACCGGTTACAACTGGACGGAAGTTGTTACAACCGGAAGCTGGTTAGGGCATTTATTATTATAGATTAGTCTTATGCTCTGTTTCTTTCATGTACCCCGCTCATCAGGCTTATGCATTGACCTCTCCTATATATCCTCTGAGGTGGTCTTGAAGAAATTCTTTTGGCTTCATATTATTCTAGGAGCTATAACCATTGATCTATTTTTGGTGGAATTTACTTTCACAGGCTAACATATTCAGCATATGTTTATGTTGTCATATATACCTATTATTGTCTCATCGATACAAGTTTTTTAAAATTAACTTTCAACAATATATTCTAATTTTCAGTTATGTTTATTTTTCAGGTTTGCCAGGAAGCATACAATGACTCTATATGTGGAAATATTCAAGAAAATAATGAAGAATTCAAAGCTGTTCAAAGCAGAGGATCGTACATAATGTTAATCCACATTGCAATTATGAGCCTGTCGTCAATTTTACCAGCTCTCATTCTTGGTGCATGGTCAGATATGGGTAGTCGTAGGGTAGGAATGATACTGCCTTGTGTTTTCTCTGTTGCAAGTGGAGGACTCTACATTGTCATATACTTTGTTAAAAGCATGACTGTGTACTGGACCTTTGCTTCCTCTGCATTGGTTGGGATTTCAGGAGGCCATATTTCCATGTTCCTAAGTGTGTTCAGCTACTTAGCTGACATAACAGAAAGTATGAACCGCACTTTTCGGATGGGCATTGCAGAATCTATGATATTTCTTGGAGGAACTTTCGGCTTTTTACTCAGTGGAATTCTAGTGGAGCATAGCACATTTGCAATTGTATTTGGTGTCTACTGTGGCTGTAATTTGTTTGGAGCACTATATGTGTTGATTTGGCTGCAAGAATCAAAGCCCTTAAATGGATATAGCAGACTTTCTGAAGAATACATTGGTGGAGATGAAAGTGAAGCAAGAACTATACTAGCAAAAAAATCAGTTACAACCTACATCAAAGACTCTTTCAGCACCATAGTAAAAAAGCGTGAAGGCCAAAATCGACAGAAAATACTCCTGATTTTATTGTGCATTTTCCTTATCAATCTCTGCAATGTTGGTAAGTTACTTTGTTTTATGTATTACATTTCAATAATATTATCAGAAATTGATTCTGTAAGGATATATATATTCTGCAGGAAATTTCCAAAAATAATTTCACTATTCACAAATTACTCATAAGCAAACCGCCTTCATATTTTTTCTAATACACGTACAATGTGAACAAATTTGAACTGTACCTTTATGTAAACTATCCTTAATAACATATATATATATATATATATATATACCGTACCACATTTGAGCTACTTAAACTAAACACAGCCTTATTATTATCCATTTAACCTCCACCTATTAGGCTAGGGAAAATTGAATAGTAGATGGGGTAAACAACAGCAGTATTGAGGTGTGCACGGGTCTAATACTGGTCTAATACAACAAGGGAGCATGCAAGCAAAATTGTTTTTTCTTACCATGCACTATTTGTGAGGTAGACAGTAGAGATAAGCAAACCCAAATTTAAACATTCGGGGTTCATATTGGACAGCAAGTGTCCGGCACTTAACACCGAACACTGACTTCTCCAGCAAGTTCATTGCAATGTTCGAAGTTCTTGGAAAAGGAGAGAAACATTTTTAGCTCAGAGGTTTTGGTCCCTATTGTTTTCAATGGAATTTGTGTTCTGGTACAAGTTCGGGTACAGTTCTGGTACCTGAATCGAACTTTGGAATAAAGTTTGGGTCGGGTATTAGAACCCAAACTTCCATGAGTCCGCTCATCCCTAGTAGACAGGTGACTTTAAATTTCTGGTATGTAGAAATTTTTCCTTTGGCTTTAAAAAAATTAAATAAAATTGTCAGGGTCCTGTCAGCGCCGGCGTGCAGCCTCCGCTGAGCAGGGACTCACCCGCACTGTAGGGGGGCCCGGGGTCAGGTACAGCCGGAAAGTACAAACAGGACCTGGGGACGCTGAAGTTTAGAAAATTAGGAAGGGGAAAGGGAGATTTGTGCTCACCAAAATAGTCCTGTAAGCCGGTCGTGCCTAGAGATCAAATGGCTGACCACCATGTGTTGCAAACATGAAGAGAGAAGGAAGATCCGGCACTGGAGACTTGATAAAATCCACGATAAGTTTTATTCACATAATTTCATGATAAAACCATAAAGGGGAAAACAGACCCCCACGCCTGACGCGTTTCGAACCTTAATCAAGTCTCTGAGGAAGAACCTGGTTAAGGTTCGAAATGCGTCAGGCGTGGGGGTC
Source organism: Dendrobates tinctorius (assembly GCF_039654945.1). Classification (NCBI taxonomy): domain Eukaryota; kingdom Metazoa; phylum Chordata; class Amphibia; order Anura; family Dendrobatidae; genus Dendrobates; species Dendrobates tinctorius. The sequence goes on from NW_027361917.1 coordinate 31,922,220, forward strand.
TGTTTTCCCCTTTATGGTTTTATCATGAAATTATGTGAATAAAACTTATCGTGGATTTTATCAAGTCTCCAGTGCCGGATCTTCCTTCTCTCTTCATGACGCTGAAGTTTAGCAAGCAGTGAAGGACCTATGGTCATGTGACTGCAAGGGGCGGGGCTTAGCATCCTGCTTCCAGAGATGGCAGGACACTAAACAGAAATACTCAGAGTCAGGCAAAACGGAGGTCATACACAGAGATAGCAGTAAAGTACCAGGGATGAGACAGAACGGATAGTTGGGGCCAAGCAGGGGTCAAAACCAAACAGACATAGAAGGTACCAAGCAGAATCCAACAAGCAATATCCAGAGAACAGACCGAGTCGTACACAGAGTATCAAGCAACCAGAACACAGCACAAACACACTCAGGGGTCACCACTCTATGCCAAGGGCGAAAGTATAACTGACGGGGATGGGAGCTTCCTGAGGCTATAAGAAGCTTTCCCAGAACCAATGAGAAGCCACCATAATAAGTCCCAGGTGTGCAGGTAAGAGTCTGCACTGAGATCAAAACATTAACCCCAGAAGTGCAGATCCACCAGCACTGGTATCATGACAAAAATGTAGCTTGTCTGTCCCACAAACAAGGAAGCACACAAGTTTACTGTAAGTTTCAGGATTTTTCTGTAATAGCAACATAAGGACAGGTGGATATTAAACTTCCCTCCATGTTTGCAGTGTGTGAAGACTAAAAAAAGATTATTAAGGCGCTGTTACTATTGACTATACAGATACAGCTCCCCCTATTCTTTACATTTTAGGATTATTTTTCACAGACTGAGAGTACCACTCTCATTTCCAATGTGCTTCAGCATTGCAGCAGTATACCACAATCAGACTTAAGGCCCCGTTACACACAGCGAGATCACTAGCGAGATCGCTGATTTTGCGACGTCACAGCGATCTCGCCAGCGATATTGCTGTGTGTGACACACATCAGCGACCGGCCCCCCCCGCCGGGTATCGATGATTGTGCAGGATCGTCCTGGGCTGTGTTTTGATCATTGGTCTCCCGCTGGCCAGCATGTATCGCTGTGTGTGGCAGTGAGAGACCAACGATCAGCGACGCTGCAAGGTGGTATCCAAGGTAAACAGCGGGTTTCTAAGAGCCGTGCGGATCTTGGATACCCGTTGTTTACCCTGGAAACCAGCGTGCACGCTGGTATCTAAGGTAAACAGCAAGTCACTAAGAGTCGCGCGGCTCTTGGATACCCACTGTTTACCGTAGATACCAGCTTGCTCGCTGGTCCTGATCGCTGGTCTATGTGACATCGCTGTCTATGTGACAGGTCACCAGCCATCAGCCTAACGATGTCCCAGCGATCCCATCCACGTCGGATCGTTGGTGGGATCGCTGGGACATTGTTATGCGTAACGGGGACTTTAGGCCTTTTTTATTCCCATATGTAATGAAAACTTTGACATATACTTCATAATATCTTTTGTTTTCTCCTGTCTAATTTGCTTGCTAGAGGCCGAAGAGACCAATTTTGGCCTTTGCTTACAAGTATTATTGCCTGGATAGCTGGTGTCAGTGGTGGCTGTGCTCTTGCTGCTTCTAATGGCAAACATATTATTATCCTTGTTATGTTTTTTTTTCCATTTACACTACCCTGTCCATTGGAATTGACACTTTTTCACTTACCATACACTTTGTACAACATTATAATTAACTTTTGACAATCTTTTCAATCCCATTTATTCAACTTTTGCTAAAAAGAACACAGCAGCTGTTTGGGTAAGAATTCAATTAGAGAAGAACAGAAAGGACACTATTGTAGGTGTTTAGTATAGGCCATTTGGACAGATTGAAACTACGGATGAACTCTTTTTACATCAGATATCTCTGCTTTCAAAAAAAGGATGACAGTGATCCTGGGAGATTTTATCTATCCAGATATTTATTGGGAATCTCTCTCAGGCAAAAGTATTGGATTCAGAAAATTCTTATCTTCTCTTCGTGACAACTTTATCTTTCGAAAGCTAGAAGAGATAACAAGAGGATCATAAAGGTACTGTCACACTTAGCGATGTACCAGCGATCCCGACCAGCGATATGACGCGGTCAGGATCGCTGGTACATCGCTAAGTCGTCGCTAGTGAGCTGCCACACAGGCAGATCTCACCAGCGACATCGCAGGGGACGGGGGTCGCTACTTACCTGTCACACCAGGTGATCCTGTGTCCTCCCGCCCGGCTCCACGCGTCGCTCGTCGTCACAGCAGGAAGCGCCGCAGGAAGCTGACGACGAGAAACAGTCCAGCCTGTTCTCGTGCGATCAGCGATAATCAGCGGGGGAGCGGGTTGTAGGTAAGTATCAGACATAGCGATGTCGCTAGCAATATCGCTATAACGTCACTAGTTATAGCGATATTGCTAGCGATATCTCTTAGTGTGACATGCCCTTTAGTCTTGGACCTTAGTATTACCAACAGGGAGGAAATGGTTGAGGAAGTAAAAGTGGCTGAAATTTTAAGAGGCAGCAATCATGCTAGCCTCGAATTTTGGATTACAAGAGGAGAAAGACCAGTGAGGACACAGACTTTAAGTTTGGGCTTCAGAAAGGCAGATTTTAATGGACATAGGAAGAGGGTAGGAAAGGTGCAATGGCTGGATGTTCTGAAGGACAGAAATGTCCAAGAAGGATGGGAGATTTTGCTCAATGAAAATCTCACCGCACAATTAGTAACAATCCTGAAAAAAAGGAAAAATTGGAAGCATTTAAAGAGTCCAGGGTGGATGAACATAAAACTTAATCACTTGTTAAAAAGGAAGACAAGAAAAGACAAGAAAGGTATATCAAATGGAAAGGGGTGGCATATCTAAAGAAGAATATAATGCTGTTTGCAGGGATTGCAGGGCAAGCGTTAGAAGAGCTAAAGCCAGTAATGAAGTAAGACTTGCAAGGGAGACGAAAAGCAATGAAAAAGGACTTTGGAGGAATGTCAAAAGCAGAAGAAAAGTCAAAGATGATATAGAATTTTTACAGATAAAAAGGGTGAAGTGGTCAAAAAATATGTTGAGAAGGCTGAACTTTTGAATTTCTAGTTTGCACCTGTACTCGAAGAAAGCAATTGTAACATCAACTGATCTTCACGGTGCCATTAAAATAATAAAAAAATTCACACTATCCATAAGCAGAGAGATGGTGAGGGAACACTTATTTAAATTAAATGAATTTAAATCTCTGGTCCAGATGAATTACATCCTAGTGTACCGAAAAAGTTAGCAGAGGAAATTGCAGAACTACTAGCCAGGAGAGCTCCCAGAAGATTGGATTCTAGATAAGGAAATTGAAGGTAAACTTATCAGTTTTGCAGACGATGCAAAGTTAGGAGGGATAGCTAAAACTGAAGAAGACAGAGAAAAGATTCAGAAGGATCTAGATAAGTTTGAACAATATAGCAACTAATAGAATGGTATTTAACTGGGAGAAATGCAAGATTTTACATCTGGTCAAGAATAATGAAAATTACATCTATAGAATGGGCTTAATAGAACTAAGCAGCAGCACGTGTGAAGAAGACTTGGGTATACTAATAGATCAGAGGCTTCACATGAGTCAACAGTGTTATGCAGCAGTAAAAAAGGCAAACACCGTTGTATGATGTATTAAGAGACGCATAGGGTCTAGATGATGTGAAGAAATAATCCCCTTCTTCTCCTTATTGGTCAGACATCATGTGAAATACTGTGTCCAGTTCTGGGCACCATATTTTAAAAAAGACATAGAAAAAGTGGAGCAAGTTCAGAGGAAAGCTATAAGATGTGCATTTTCTGGCACTTAGCCTTTCTATTCCCATTGCCTTTAGCAGTGGCTCACAGGTTAATAACAATAATAGGTTAATGTCACCTTGCTTTTCAAAGGTGACATTAAGCAGGGTTAATAATGGAGAGGTGTCAATAATTATTAATCCTATTGTAGTAAATGGTTAAAAAACACACACACATTAATTAAAAATTCTTTTAACGAAAATAATCACACAAAGTTTATGACAAAATTTACTATTCTGCTAATCCAACAGAATCCCTTGTTGTTCTGCAAAAAAGCAAAAAATAAAAAACCAACAATATCCATACCTCTCCGCAGTTCAGTCAGGTCCCTGGCTGCAATCCATCACAAGGGGTTAACTAGTTTACAACAGGTCACTCTCTCTAAAGATTGCAAAGTGATTACCAAACAATTGAATCTATATCCGTAATGAGACAATGGTACTGACCCCCCCTTATTATCTAACAGGGTGTGATTAAAATAGTGTGCAAGTAATGCCTATATAAATAAATAAATAAAATTACTCACTGCGAAAAAAGTAAGTAACCATCTCTAGGTATAACAACTCTCTCTCCTGGAGGTATATGAAAAAAATTATATACACATAGATATATCTCTCACTAAAAGGAGAGAGTCATACTAACCGTCCAAGTAACTGTTCACACCATACGCGGTATTGCCGGTCTTGAATTCAGCACATGGAGACTCTTCTCCTGATTTGCTTTAATATATTCCAGTGATGGTGTGTTTCTCAGTGCCCAAGGTAGCGTGGATGATAAAAAGTCACAGGCAAAAGGTGGGTAAATGCCAGGATAATCACCTCTGATGTAAACCCAAATAATGGCGGGCGATGCTCCGGCCGGTAGCAATCGCCCTGTTCACCCGATGCTATGCCGCCCGTTAGTAGCAGGACAAGCGACGGCAGATGCAGTTGGAGCCGGCAAGGTACAGGACCTTGCATGACGTCACAGTCACGTGTTGAGTCACGTGATCGGCTTAGAAAAAACTGACAGGACCAACAACCAATCCTACGTGTTTCGGAGTCTTACTGCTTCCTTCTTCAGGGAACTTTTTTTGCAGTGAGTAATTTTATTTATTTATTTATATAGGTATTACTAGCGCACTATTTTAATCACACCCTCTTAGATAATAAGGGGGGTCAGTACCATTGTCTCATTACGGATATAGATTGAATTGTTGGGTAATCACTTTGCAATCTTTAGGGAGAGTGACCATTTATATTTGTCAGACGATCATTAGCTGGTTTTAAGAGTGAGAATAATTATTCATGTGAGTATTACTAGCGCAATTACCTCTATATTTTTAATTGTTTTATTATTCAGACAAAAACATGGTATTGTCTGTTAATTTGCGGCTGTTATACCCCTACGCAGCGCCACTGGTTGTTATAAACTTTTAGTTTACAACAGTGACCGGTGCTAATGCTGTCGGCCTGCTGTAAACCACTGCAGAATGAATTAAATCATGTCTGCGCAGGCACCCCGGCTGACCGGGGATGAACTAATAAGAGTGGGAAAGACATAAAAAAATAAATGAAATGAAATGATTTACTATATGTAAACCATGTGTCATTTCATGTCGGGTTTTGTACAGACGCCGGCAATTGATTTTGTGGCTATTATGCTATGTAGAACTCTATGAAATATAAATCTCTACATATACAGTATATGTGTCTCAATGACATGTATATACAGTCATGGCCAAAAGTTTTGAGAATGACACAAATATTATATTTTCACATGATCTGCTGGCCTCTGGTTTTTATGTGTGTTTGTCAGATGTTTTTATCACATACAGAAATATAATTGCAATCATATTATGAGTAACAAAAGGTTATATTGACAGTTAGAATGAGTTAATGCAGCAAGTCAATATTTGCAGTGTTGACCCTTCTTCTTCAGGACTTCTGGATCAAATCCTGACTGATAGCAGTCCATTCTTGCAAAATCAATGCTTTTATTTTGTCTGAATTTGAAGGTTTTTGTTTGTCCACCCGTCTCTGGATGATTGACCACAAGTTCTCAATGGGATTAAGATCTGGGGAGTTTCCAGGCCATGGTCCCAAAATCTCTATGTTTTGTTCCCTGAGTCATTTAGTTATCACCTTTGCTTTATGGCAAGGTGCTCCATCATGTTGAAAAAGGCATTGTTGATCGCCAAACTGCTCTTAGACGGTTGGGAGAAGTTGCTCTTGGAGGACATTCTGGTACCATTCTTTATTCATGGCTGTGTTTTTAGGCAAGACTGAGAGAGAGCCCATTCCCTTGGCTGAGAAGAAACCCCACACATGAATGGTTTCAGGAGGCTTGACAGTTGGCATGAGACAAGACTGGTGGTAGCGCTCACCTGGTCTTCTCCGAATAAGCCGTCACGAATAAGCCGTCACGGACCACTCCTGGCACTTTAACCCCCGGAACATGTTGATGAAACATGATCGCAGCATTCCGGGAGCAGGCAGAGGGGCTGTCAGCTGTGACAGCCCCTCTGCCTTTGGATCAGAGACCCCGTGGCATGACGTGGGGTCCTGATCGCTGCCATGGAGACCCAATGTGATGACATTGGGGTCTCCAAAGCAGAGAGACTTCCTGTCATGCACAGTGCATGTCAGAAAGTCTCTCAGATTAGTGAGAAATCCATGCAGCGCTGACAGCTTCTAAAGCATGCAGATCTGCTTGCTATAAAAGTGTTCAGTCTGTGCAAAATTAGTGTCTCCATCAATAAATAAACATTTAAATAAAAAAATCTAAACAATAAAAGTACACATATTTAGTATCCCTGAGTCCGTAATGACCTGACCTATAAAACTGTCCCCCAAGTTAATCTCTTTAGTGAACACCATAAAAAAATTAAAATAAGGCAAAAAAACAATGCTTTATCATCATACTGCCAAACAAAAATCGGAATAACACCCTATCAAAAAGACAGATAAAAATACTGTATGTGTGGCACCGCTGAAAACGTCATCTTGTCCCGCAAAAAACAAGCTGCCATATAGCTCCATCAAAGGAAAATAAAAAAGGTAAAGCTCGCAGAAGAAAGCGATGCAAAAATAATTATTTTTTATATAAAATAGTTTTTATTGTACAAAAGCTCCAAAACATAAAAAATGATATAAATGAGGTATTGCTGTCATCGTACTGACCCAAAGAATAAAGCTACTGTACTTTATCAATTTTACCATACACAGAATGGTAGAAATGCTCCCCCCAAAAAAGAAATTCCTGAATTGCTGGCTTTTGTTCTTTCTGCCTCCCAAAAATTGGAATAAAAAGTGATCAAAAAATGTCATGTTCCTGAAAATGGTGCCAAAAAAAGACTTCTTGTCGGGTAAAAAACAAGACCTCACGTGACTCTGTGGGCCAAAATATGGAAAAATTCTAGCTCTCAAAATGTGGTGATGCAAAATCTATTTTTTGCACTAAAAAGCATCTTTTAGTGTGTGACAGCTGCCAAACATAAAAACCCACTTTAAAAACCCTCTATAAATAGTAAATAACTCCCCCTTTACCACCCCCTTAGTTAGCGTAAAATAATAAAATTAAAAAAGTATTTATTTCTATTTTCTCATTAGGGTTGGAGTTGGGGTTAGGGTTAGGTTTGGGGCTAAAGTTTGGGTTGTGGCTAAAGTTAGGGTTAGGGTTGGAGCTAAAGCTAGGATTAGGGTTGGGGCTAAAGTTAGGATTGCGGCTAAAGTTAGGTTACAGTTGGGATTAGGGTTAGGGGTTGGGATTAGGGTTAGGGTTGGGGTTAGGGTTGTGTTAGGGTTAGGTTTGTGGTTAGGGTTATGGTTAGGGTTGGGATTAGGCTAAGGTGTGTCTTGAGGTTAGGGTTGGAGTTAGAATTGGGGGGTTTCCACTCTTTAGGCACATCAGGGGCTCTCCAAATGTGCTATGGCATCTGATCTCAATTCCAGCTAATTTTGCATTGAAAAGTCAAATGGCGACCCTTCCCTTCAAAGCTCTGCCATGTGCCCAAACAGTAGTTTACCTCCACATATAGGGTATCATCATACTCAGGACAGCTTGCACAACAACTTTTGGGATCCAATTTCTCCTGTTACCCTTGGCAAAATAAAAAATTGGGAGCAGAAATATCATTTTTGTGAAAAAAATTTGATTTTTTTATTTTTACAGCTCTACATTATAAACTTCTGTGGAGCACTTTGGGGTTCAATGTGCTCACAACACATCAAGCTAAGTTCCTTAGGGGGTCTACTTTCCAAATGTCTGGATAGTTGAAATCTCCCATGACCACTATGTCATATTTTTTGGAGAACTTGACCATTTGATGCATAAAGAGTTCAACCATATCTTCAGCTTGCACAAGCGGCCTGAAGTAAATGCCTACAATGGTGTCCTTTCCATTGTTCTGTCCTTGTATTCTTACCAAAACAGTTTCCACAGAACTCAGTCTCTGAAGCATCAATCTCTGTGCAGATATATGCTTTTCTAACATATAATGCAATACCTCCTCCTCGTTTATCAAGTTTGGAATACAAGGCTAAAAGGATACAACTTATTTGCAAGAAACAATCATGTGTATCATCCCACCAAGTTTCAGTCATTCCAATGACATCATATTTCTTTTCCTGCGTTAGTAGTTCCAATTCTCCTTGTTTGTTGCCCATGCTTTCTGCATTCGTATAGAATCATTTTATTTTGCGATTTGTTTCTTTTTTTCCAATATTTTTATTGTTTAGATTTTTTGTCTTTGTTCTTCCCTCCAACTTCTAATAGCAGAATTCTCAATACTGTTTGTCAGGAGTATGGCTTTTTCTGGCCTTTTGCTTCCCTTACCACATTGTTCTAGTTTAAAGCTCTCCTTATGAGAGTAGCAAGGTGACTTGCCAATTCATGTCTTTGGTTCGGTGAAAAAAATTGGAATGCATTAATATGACAGTCGAGTGTGGACTGGTTTTCACTAACTGACATAATGAAGAAAGTGGAGAAACTTTTTTGTTTTACTCCACCTCTGAATAAATCAAATCACACTCTGATCACACTCTTATCAAACTCTGATCAAATTGTAATTAGCATAAATGGGCTGTTTTTTTTTCAAATGAAGATTAAAACAGTCTTCTGCACTTGCCCCTATGGGTAGTCTGTACTTGAATTGTAATTTTTGAACTGTACCTAGCACTTATTGTTGATTCTATATTTTTCCTGAGATGGATAAGAGTGGTAACAAAGTTCTTGGCACAAATTAAAGATTATAGTTGTGTAAGCAATCTATGTTAAACCAAAATGTGTAATGGGCAACAAACAAAATAGCTTGAAAGGTAAGAAATATATCACAGATAAAAATATGGAAGCTTCTAGTAACAGCAACACCGCTGATATGGCTGGCAAATTCAAACAATGTCCAATTCAGTTCAAAAGGATAGGAATTTAAAAAATGCCAAGTGCCATTTCACACATGCTGCATACTCAGTGAGCTGGCTTATGGCTTCAGGTGAGGCAGCATGGACTTTCCCTATAATGCCCTGCAGCAATTTGATCATATAGTGTAGCAGAGGTGCCCAGCAGTGATGTTATTACAGGCAATATAAAATATATAGGCCAGTCAAGGAACACCATTTCATGCTTGAACAGTGGTGGGATAATGGCACTCACAGCAGTCAACATAAGGAGAAAAAATGTTCTAATGTGACTGTGGTGTGCTAAATCAGTGCTGTTATACCAGATTGAAAATGGGAGTGACAGTCTCTAAGTAATATACCATGAACTGTTGTATCAATTTCACCATCACCACTCAGTCAGTGTATGTGAATTTCAGGACTGCCACCAATAATTTCAAGGTAGACTCTTTGGGAAGGGCCCTACTCTACTCTATCTTTCATAAACATTTATTAAAATAACCAATTCTCTTTTTAGATATATTTTTATTTATTTTTTTTAAGGGAATGTGTCACACACTTTTTTAAAATTACCAATAATGCCAAATACAAGAGACAAATACCATCACACCCTGGCCAGACCACTTATTACCACCAAATAGTGACAGAAAAATACCACGTACAAGGAGCAAATACTGTGACACCATGACTAGACAATGTATTCCCACCACAAAGTGACATTTTAATACCACATACAGGGGACAAATACCATCACACCATGACAAGACCACATATTAGCACAACATAGAGACCAAGTAATACCAATACAAGGAAGAAATACCATCACATCATGATCAGACCACATATTAACACCACATAGTGACTGAATACTACAATACCTACTGATCATTAATAAAAAAATCCACAACACTATTACCATAAATGCCATCATATACAGAGCTCTATACATAGTATACAGTGTATATTGTCAGTGTACAATCAATACAGTTACTCACCAGGACATTATACACAGGAGCTCTGTATATAGTGTCAGTGTACAGATAATGTAATGATCACCAGTGACATAATACACAGGAACTCCCTATGTAGTGGCAGTGTACAGAAAATACAGTAATCACCAGTGACAATACACACAGTAGCTCTATATGTAGTGTATAGTGAACTGGTAATGAAATGATTCCCAGTGACATTTTACACAGGAGATCTGTATGTATTGTATAGTGTAGAAGCAATAAAGTGATCACTGGTGACATTATACTTAGGTGCTCTCTATATAGTGTGTAGTGTAGAGCTAATACAGTGATCACCAGTCACATTATACAAAGGAGCTCTGTATATAGTGTATAAAGTACAGATACCCTGTCATCCACCCCCTATTCATCATTATTTGCACTCCCCAATCTCAATACATCATCATTTATTGTCTCCTATCTCCCACCCTTAACTTATCTTTTGCTCTTCGTACACCAATTTAATTAATTTCACACAAGAAAAAAGTTTTTCATGGTTATTTCTCATAACATCCCCTGCACCTCCACTTATGGTATCCTGGCAGGGATACATGCTGATGCCTGTGTGATTATGTCATGTTGTAGGTGCCATCACCAGCACATCACAAAAAAGGCAGAAGGGAGCTCCCTTAGAGCTGTGCTGTCATTCTCTTTTGACCGCCATGGAGCTCCAGGAAAGATCCATACATTGAGATGTGCATCATTGATGGCGGCATGCCAGAGCATGATATATTATTATACCCTGGGGCCCAGTGAGCAGAAGCAAAGAGGGGGGCTTGAACTGTAGGTCCCACCTATTTGCTTCTGCTCACTGGACCCCATACACCAGTAAGGGCAATAATACTCTGATGGAGGCCCTGCTAAATTTTATACATCAGTAATATACTGCAGCAATATAACCTTAATAGCTGTTTTTTTAACACAGTGACAGTAAACAGGAGTAATATTAAACCAGTCCTGGCCGCCATCAGGGCATTAGTTCCCATGCTGCTGTATGGGGCCCAGTGAGCAGCAGTAGAGGGGGGCCTGAAGGTCCAGGGCCCTGCTCTTGTGCTTCTATTCACCAGACCCCATCATGCACGAAAGTGCTGTGTGCTGTGGCACACACATCGGCGCTGGGGCCTGGGAGCTTTCTCGGAGCTGTGCACGGCCATCTTACCTTGATGACTGCACAGCTCTTGCTCCCTCCATGTTCTCTGTACTTCCAGTCAAGTGACAGCGCATATGCGAAGGTGACTGAAAATGATAAAGTGGGGAGGATAAGGGGGACTACACATGATGAAATGAGAGGGGGATAGGAAGCTGCAAATAATGAAGTAAGGGGACTGTAAACTAAAGTGGGGGAGGGGGACACTGCAAATTATGAAGTGGGGAGGGAACGGGGGACTGCAAATGAAGTGGGGGTGAGGGGGACTGCACATGATGAAGTGGGGGTAAGGGGGACTGACTGTAATGAAGTGGGGGGAAGGGGACTGCACATGATGAAGTGTGTCTGAGGGGTCACTACAGATGAAGTGAGGGGGGTGATAGGGGACTGCAACTGATGAATTAACGGGGACTGAAAATTAAAGTGGGGGAGGGGGACTACTATACACAGAGGTCCAGTGAATAATGTCACCGGTGATCACTGTATTACTGGTACACTGACTATATACAGAGCTCCTGTGTACAATGTCACTGGTGATCACTGTATTACCTGTACACTGACACTATATACAGAGCTCCTGTGTACAATATCACTGGTGATCACTATTAGAGATGAGCGAATATTTCAATATTTGGTTCGGGTTACGTTTGCCGAATTTGCAAATATTCACTGATTAATTCGGCGAATATTCGCTGAATATAGCCAAACACCATTATAGTCAATGGGAGGCAAAAACAAACGCATGCGCAACACCTTAGAACGGCCCCAAATGCTGCAAAAAACATCAAATGAGGGACAGGCACCAGGAAAGAGGCTTCAATTCACTCACAGTACAAATTGCAGCATGGAACTGCAGCAATCATCCAGGCATGAGATAACGGGGTCTGGGACAGCATTTACAGCTTTACAATGAACGTCACAATAAGACGAGGTGGGTGAGGGATCGGTGTATGGCCCCTCTGCTGGAAGCCCTGACACCACATGCAACACCTCTACCTGCTTTCATGCTGAGCCACACTCAGGTGGCACAAATATCAGTTTTCTAGATTACCATTGTCAGAAAAATTTAAGGATAGTAACATGGGTAGTTGAGTTCAAGGAAGTGAAGGCCTGACGGTCTCGGAGGCCAACTGCTACAGGCAACACGCATGAAGGAAACCTAACCAGGAGTGTTCAGATTTCCAAAAATGATTGGCAGACACCACAAAAGTGGCATACCACCACAGTAGAAATAGCACAATAGGGAACTGACAGGTCTTTCACTACACCCAATCCACCTGATGGACACCCTACCAGGAGTGTTCACATTTAAGAATTGAGAGCCTTACACCACAGAAGTGGCATCAATTTTACCACAGTAAAAATAGTGTAATAGGGACCGACAGGTCTTTCACTACACCCAATCCAGCAGATGGACACCCAACTTTGAGTGTTCACCTTTTAGAAAATGAGGTCCTGACACCACCGAAGTGGAATAACTTTCACGAGAATAGAAATAGTATAATTGGGACCGACACGTCTTCCACTACAGCTAACTCAGCAGATGTAGTCCAACCATGACTGTTCACATTTCCACAAATTTGTGTTAACATCAGCAGCAGTCACAGAAGCGAAACTAAAGATATCACAGAGTGCAGTTATATGACATTACTGCATCACACTAAAAAATGCAATATCGCCTAGTCTGTACAGTCTGCGATTGGGGTGAAAAAGTCTTTGGGGATCCATGATTTGTTCATCTTAATGAAAGTTAGGTGGTCAACACTTTCAAGGGATGACCGTAAGCATTTATCTGTCAGGATACCACCAGCTCTGCTGAAGAGACATTCTGAGAGAACGCTGACTGCCGGGCATGATAAAACCTCTAAGGCATGTGAGGCGAGCTCAGGCCACTCTTCTATTTTGGAAGACCAAAATGCGAAAGGGTCCAAACCATCCATGATGGTATTGATATTTAGTTCTAGATACTCCTGCACCATCCTCTCCATTCATTCACCACGTGTAAGACTTGGACTCTGTCGTGCTGATGCAAGAGTTGGTCAAAAAAGTGTCAAAGAACTCACAAAAATTGCTTCTTCCACTTCCACCACTCATGCTGCTGCTAATGTCTTTGCGTTGACGAATTGATGGGCCATTGGTTGGAAGTCTACAGCTTCGATACAAACTGTGTGCTTCACTGCTGTCTTGGGGAAACGCTCTCTTAAGGTTGTATAAAAGCGTGTTTCGATACTCCAGCACTCTCTGGTCCCTTTCTAGGGTGGGAATCATCTGGCAAAATTTGGCTTTATAATGTGGGTCTAATAAAGTGGCAACCCAGTAGTCAGCATTATTCCTAATTACTACTATACGAGGATCATGTTGCAGCAAGAAGGCACTCATATGTCGGGCTTTACCATGTGGTAAGAGCCCATGCTGTTTTGGTGGCTGTGTAATAATGAGGCTCGTTTTCTCTGTCCCCTCCCTCCAACCCAGAACAACAGAGAGGGGAGGATTATCCTCTTCATTCGACATATCATCACCTCTTCCTCCTCCATTTGTAACTTGGATCTTGCACCTTTGATATCAGTTTGTCTGTTATCATCACCAGCCTCCAGTGATTGCAGTACTCCACCCTTCCTTGGCACCCACCTGTGTGACGACAGTCTTGAACTTCGAGACAATGTTAATCCTTCCGCAGCCTCCTCTGCTTCCTCCTCTTCTTCTGGGACCATCATCTTCTCCCGCAGGCTATTCAAAGTCTGCTCCAGCAAATAAATGAAGGGAATAGTGATGCTGATGATGGCGTGGTCAGCGCTAACCATCCTATTAGCCATTTTAAAACTGTGCAGAAGGGTGCAGAGGTCCTTAATCTGCACCCACTTTGGAAATGTGATACACGCCACCTCCATTCTATGTTGGCCCAGGCTATGCGACATGATATACTACGTCAGGGCTTGTTGCTGCTGCCACAGTCTCTTCAACATGTGCAGAGTGGAATTCCACCATGTCGGCACATCGCATATCAACCTGTTAACTGGCATGGACAAAGACCTCTGTATCGATGCAAGTTGATGAGCAGAGGGGTGCGAATGGTGGAAATGAGCACACAGCTTACATGCTTTCTGGAGCAGGTCACACAGGCCAGGATAGTGGCTGAGAAAACACTGCACCACCAGGTTGAGGATGTGAGCCATGCAAGGCACGTGTGTGAGCTTGCCTTGCCGTAGGGTCGCCACAATATTCACACCGTTATCGGACACAGCCTTCCCTGGATGCAGGTTCAGCAAAGATTGCCAATGATCAAATTCAGCCTGGAGAACTGTCCACAACTCTTTAGCTGTATGACTGTGATCGCTAAGGCATATCAATTTTAAGACTGCTTGATTGCAGTGAGCCCTGGCTGCGCAGTACGAAGGCGGTGGGGGTTCTCTATGCACTGTTGGAACACATATCTCATGAAGGCAGATATTGAGGGCGCAGGTGGCGTCCATAGAGGAGATAGAGGAGGCAGAAGCAGTGGAGGAAATGTTAAATCTAGAGGTTTGGCTCTCAAGTCTTTAGGATTTCAAGAGTTGTGGAGCAGTGCCTGTCCTCACAGCCACCAGAGTCACTCAGTGCCCTGTCGGCAAGATGTAATGCCCTTGGCCATGCTTACTCGTCCATTTGTGTGTGGTGAAATGCACCCTGGCAGGCAGAGATTTTGTCAAGGAAAGGGTGATGTTGTCTGCTATATGCTGGTGTAGCGCAGGCACAGATTTCTTTGAAAAATTATGGTGACTGGGTAATTGATACTGGGGGACTGCGATGGCCAACAGCTTTCGGAAACTGTCAGTAACATTTCTGTGGTCAAAAAAATGTAGTTGGTGGAATTCAACCTCTTAGCTTTGTCATGTGTAGGAGGAAGCAATCTTTTCCGTGACAACAACTGTGGAACCATGGGCTGGCTGCAGTGCTGTGAGATGAGGGAGTACAGTGAACCGGACAAACTGCTGGACCGTGAGAGAGGTGCAGGTGGAGATGTTACTGTGAATTTAGAAACTTGAGGTGTGCTCGTTCTCTGAGATCGGTCAAAAACAACAGGCATGTCCGCTTCCGTTACAGCTGAAGGCGGCCTCTCAGTCAGCATGACTCGATCGGGTAAAGAACCTGGGTTCTATGATCAAAGTCCTGCATCTCAATAGTTGTCACGGTAACAGAGGAGGAGGAAGAAGCAGCAGATGTGATTGATGGGACAGCTGATGGTGGTTGATGTTCATTGGTCCGTATTTTTGCGCAGTGGGATTCCCACACTAAAGCATGTTGACTGCATATGTCAAGGTTCATACATGTAATAGTCAAATTATTGTACTTATTACCTCGACTAATTTTTTTTTGCAAAGTTGGCAGATTACGTGAGTTGGCTCATCCTTTTCAGTGTCAAAAAAGGCCCAGGATAGGCAACCCTTGCCACCCCTGAGAGCTGCAGACCAAAGGCTGCTGCTGGTCAGAGGCACTGTTGTGGCTGAGGATGCATCGCTTGTTGTGACTGCATCACTGTGTGTCTGCAATAGACTACCAATGTAACCTTTTTGTCTTCCTCCTCAGAAGACCTACTCAGCTGTGTGCCTCTATGTTCACTCCAACTGGGATCTAACACCTCATCATCATCCTCAGTGTTATCGCATCCCTGTCCATTGGAGTACCTCTCCTCCTCTTCTTGCCCTGACAGCAAGGGACAGTCCGCGTGAGCCTCAGATATCTGAATCTCATCAGGATCACCTCCCCCAGGGAAGGTCTGTTCGACAGCGTCTGTTGTCAAGGATCAGGATGCTGTTGGGCCCGTACTTCTTCCTGACCTTGATCCAAGCTAAAAAAATTTGGGGCATTGGAGCAGATTTCTTCATCTTGACTCTGCAAAGCTTTCAAGTACACTTCTGATGAACATGGCATAGAATGTGTGAACATCAGTTCAGAATCACCCTTTTGTGGTTCCGTGCAGTCAGCTGAACATTTGGATAATTGGGTCGTGGGGGAAGCAAGGGAAATTTGGGTGCCACATCTGTAGACTGTACTGGGTGTGATGTTGAGGTGGAGGAAGAGGAGGATAGGCCACTTGAAGCTACACTTGCCATCCACTCAAGTACATACTCTTTCTGGGCATCATCAACAAGGTGTACCGATGTGTGGCTGCCAAAGAAAGGTAGTGGTGTAGCCTGTCAAGTAACATAAGTTGTCAGTTGTCTTTGCATAGGATGTGATGTTGCTTCACTAGTGCTCTCACCAACATTACCACCTACCCCATGTACACCTTGAACATCAAGCCTAATTCCCCTTACACCATGGCCTCAATTTTTCCCAGTCATGTTGCTCAGATAGTGTGGTAGGAGCATATATTAGCTACCAAAAATTTGATTTTAAACTCTGCACCACCTCTGCAAACAGTTGAATTTCACCAACAGTAAATTGAAAGTTGAAATATGGCGTGCTGTATCATGTTAGTCACAGAAAAAAAGATTTTTTCTTTGGACCAAGGGTCAGACCTCTATAACACACTAAATCCTACAAACTATTTTTCAAGTCAGGTCCCTTACTGTATGACGTAAATAAGAGGAGAATTTTTTATGGCCTATGTATTTGGCCTCTATAACACACTAGATGCTACAAACTATTTTTCAAGTCAGGTCCTTACTGTATGATGTTAATAACAAGAATTTGTTTGTGGCCTCTGGATTAGGCCTCTACAGCTTAATTTCAACCCAAACAAATGACAAAATGTGATACGGTGGGTCGTCTAACTCTTTGCAACTGAAAAATTATAATTTTGTTTTAATGTGCCTTAGGTCTGCAGACAGGTTACTATCACTGCCACAAAATTACTATGTTGGATACAGCAGGCTGTTTCATATTTAGCAACAGAAAAAATTATAACCTTTTTTATGTGCCTTAGGTCTGCAGACAGTTTAATTTCACCACAGCACTAAATTACAAGGTGGGATACAGCAGGCTGTTTAATATTTTTTCACTAGCTACATGTGAATTAGAATGCTACACTCGTGAATGGATCACAATAGAAGTAGTGCACAACAAGTGCCCTGTTGGATCAGTATGGCCAAAAAAGAAAAAAAAAGGCTTGAAGGTAAATTTAACAGCCACACTGAACACTAGCTACCTACAGTACAGTATCTGACTGATATACAACCACCTATCTAACTAGCTACAATGTGGGATACAGCAGGCTTTTCCACATTTAGATACTGATATAATATTATTTACAATGCTATACTCATGCTTGGCGCACTATAAAAGCAGTGCACAACACACTTGTAGGACATGTGCCCTGCTGGCTTTGTCTGAGAACCTTAGTAATGCCCCTCCCAAAAAATTCTGGAAGGTAAATTTTACAGCCACACTGGACACTAGCTAGCTACACTATATGATTGATGTACAAACGCCTAACTAAATAGCTGAAATCTTGATGCAAACAGTGGCAGCATCAGGAGCAGCCTCTCTGCACTGAATCAATGTCAAAATGGCGCTAAAACAACATGTCCGCTATTGATATGCATAGGGACATGTGATTTCAGCAGCCAATGACACAAGCCATTGTGTCAGGACATTGTGGGTGTTTCCTGCACCCTGACTGGCTAGCGGCAATGTGCACACATAAAGTTAGGAAAAAAAAATTTTACTGCTGTGCTTACAAGAATGCCGTTCCTCTGAACCCTGCAACCCCCCTCCCCTCATGAAATACGTGGCAAATGCTCATGATACACTACCATTATTGTTTCTAAAGTGTGGAAAATATTTTGGTGGCAACGCAAATATTTTCCCACACTTTTACCGAATGTTATCTATTTTTTAACAATTTTATGAAATTTTGCTCGAATATACGATCACAAATTCGAATGTGCCATATTTGTGCCGAATTTATATTTGGCGATCATTTTCCTAACAAATTCAATCATTTCTAATCACTATTACCTGTTCCCTGACACGCTATTCAGAGCTCCTATTTATAATGCCACTCGTGATCACTGTATTACCTGTACACTGACACTGTATACTATGTACAGAGCTTCTTTGTATAATGCCACTGGTGATCACTGTATTACCTGTACACTGTGCACTATATACAGAGCTCCTGTATATTATAGCACTTAGTATTGCGTTTTTTAAATTTTTATTAATGATCATTATTGTAGTACTAGATGGTGGCCCGATTCTATCACACCGGGTATTCTAGAGTCTCTGTTAAAATAAAAAATAGTGATATACTCACCTCCCGATGGCCCCCGGAGTCTGTCCCTCCTTTCACCACTCTCCCGGCATCTTCTGGTCCCAGTAATGCTTGGCGCGAAACACCGCTGATGACGTCACGCTCACGTGAGAGTGACGTCATCTCTGGCCCTTCTTACTAAGCATTACTGGGACCGGAAGATGCCGGGAGCATGGTGAGAGGAGGGACTGAGTCCGGGGGTCATCAGAAGGTGAGTATATAACTATTTTTTATTTTATCAGACTCTAGAATACCCGATGCGATAGAATCGGGCCACCGTCTAGTGTACTATACTCCAGTTAATCCCAGAACTGCAGTCACTGTTCTGCTGTTACCTAATGTAGTGTACTCCAGTTACTCCCAGAGGTGCAGTCACTGTTCTGCTTTTACCTAATGTATTGTAGTCCAGTTACACCCAGAGCTGCAGTCACCGTTCTGCTCTTACCTAATGTATTATATTCCTGTTACAGCCAGAGCTGCAGTCACTGTTCAGATCTTACCTAATGTATTGTACTCCAGTTACACCCAGAGCTGCATTCACTTTTCTGCTGTCACCTAATGTATTGTACGCAAGTTACACCCAGAGCTACAGTCACTGTTCTGCTGTTACCTAATGTATTGTACTCCAGAATATGTACAGGACTGTGCCTGTGTAATGAGCAATGCTGCAGTGATGCCTTTAACGGCTGTAATGCGCCTGTACAATAAGCAAGGCAGCCGTGTTGCCACGACGGCTAAGCAACTGTCGCTGATTGGTCGCAGCCTAAATGCCGCGACCAATCAGCGAGGTGGGTTTTCCATTACAGACAGAATTAGACAATTATATAGTAGATTCAGTCACTATGTGATGGTAATATGTGATCTAGTCATGGTGTGGTGGTATTTGTTCCTTGTATGTGGGTTTTATTGGTCATTTTTTTTTAAAGTATGTGACTCATTCCCTTAAAGAAAAATACTTTAAAATATATTTGTATGTAGTAGTTTAGAGTAGAGCTTGGCCAAAAGAGTCTACTGTGTCGTGGTGGTAGCGGCTTAAAAATTCTTTTGGCCAGAACAAAAGCTGCTGATTATGAATCTCGTGTTTGATGGGAACTATTAATATCTGATTGGTGAGGACATGTGGAGAAGTTGATTTTCCAAGAGTGGGCTGTTGTGAGTTCATTTTCCCCTTCACCATTGAGGTCTGATGAACTCCCTCTTCTGGTGAAGGAAGGTAGTGAGGCTGATTACCAAGCACCTGAGCAGGATGATGATGACTGGGTGACTGGAATTGCTGACTGGATATAAGGCAGCTGACGCCCTTCTGCCTTGCTGGTGATTTCTCAGAGGGATTCTAGGTGACCAGTCTGATTCCTGCTCCTCAAAAGCTAAGTTTTCTGCTCTGCTTTTTCCATTTGTGCTTTGGTTTTGTTTTGCCTTGTTTTTCTGGATTTCTGCCATTCCCTGCTGGGGTGAGCTGCATTCCTTTTTGCTCTGTCTTCAGAAAATACCTGAGTACTGATATAGTCTTTTTGAAGCCTAGCATCTTCAGGGCTTTTTTCCCTATCAGTCTGTTGGCTCTTGTTTTGATAGGGTTTTGGCGGATTGCAGACAGCAGCTTTTCTATCCTGTCCTATTTAGTTAGCTTGGGCCCCATCATTTGCTCAGCCTATCTTTCTATCTATGTGAGTGTTTTTTCACCTTGCTTCACCGTCATTATATGTTGGGGGCTGCCTATTGCTTTGGGGTCTGCTCTGGGGCAGTTTAGATTTCACTTTATGTCTTTAGGCTATTTAGTTCTCCGGCTGTGATCGAGGGGTCTAGGGCACTGTAGGAACCCCCCACGGCTACAGCTAGTTGTTGATAGGTGCAGGGGTCTGCAATCCGATAGCTGCCAACTTCTCTGGCTTTCTGGACTTAGCTAGTATTTCTGTTTTTGCCTCCTACGGTGACTCATTCATAACAGAATCACCAGCCATACCGCAGATCCTAGGGTACTCAATAGCAGGAAAGAATTGTAAAAAAAAAAGTGTGTATATTTTTTCCTCTTTATCTCTGAGGCCGTAGGGGGAATTTTATTTTTCTCTCAATGGAGATAAAGCAATTGTCTGATCTTGTGGAGCAGCTCGCTGCGGAAGTGCTGGGAATTTCCACCTACCTTGCTCATTCACATGCTGCTGAACCAAAGATCCCTACTCCTGATGTGTTTTTTGGGGATCGGTCTAATTTTTTGAATTTCAAAAATAATTGTAAATTATTTTTTGCCTTAAAACCCAACTAGTCAGGGAGCTCCGCGCAGCGGGTTAAAATTGTCATCTCTTTGCTGCGTGGCGATCCCCAGGATTGGGCGTTTTCTTTGAAACCAGATGATCCTATTCTGACTAATGTGAACGCATTTTTTCAAGCCTTGGGGTTGTTGTATGACGAACCTAATGCTATTGATCAGGCTGAAAAGACCCTGTTGGCATTGAGCCAGGGTCGAGATTCTGCAGAATTGTACTGTCAAAAATTCCAAAAGTGGGCGGTCCTTACTACCTGGAATGATAATGCCTTGGCAGCTCTCTTTCGGAAGGGTTTATCAGAAGCCGTAAAAGATACTATGGTGGGATTTCCTGTTCCCTCTGGTCTTGACGATTCTATGTCATTAGCCATTCAGGTTGATCGGCATTTACGTGAACGCAGGACTGCACGAGAGGTGTTGCCACCTGTTGAACAAGTGTCTGAACCTATGCAATGTGATAGAGTTTTGTCCAGGGAGCAACGTCAGGAGTTCAGAAGGCGTAATAAGCTGTGTTTTTTTTGTGGAGATGCCTCGCATATTATTTCTGTCTGTCCTAAACGAGAGAAACGTTTTGCACACACGTTTTCTGTGGGTGGTGTTCAACCTAAGTTTCTTCTGGCAATTACTCTGATCTGCTCCTTGTCCACATTTTCCGCCAAGGCTTTTGTGGATTCGGGAGCAGCCCTGAACCTAATGGACTTGGATTTTGCTAAACGTTATGGATTTCCGATGACACCTCTGCGGACGCCTATCCCTTTGAGGGGGATTGATGCTACTCCTTTGGCGAAAAATAAACCTCAGTTTTGGACCCAGGTGGTATTGCGGGTCGCCCCAGACCATCAAGAAAATTGCAGATTTTTGGTGTTGCATAATTTGCATGATACCATTGTTCTGGGGTTTCCCTGGTTGCAAATTCATAATCCAGTTTTCGATTGGAAATCTGTGTCTGTGGTGAGTTGGGGTTGTCAGTGTGCCCTTAGTGAGGCTCCGTTTTTTTCCACCTCTCCTCAGTCGCATGATGTTCCTGACTATTTGGCGGACTTTTATGATGTATTTAGTGAGAATGAGTCTGCGTCTTTGCCTCCTCATAGGAGTTATGACTGTGCAATTGAACTGAGCCCGGGGTGTAAATTTCCCAAGGGTCGGCTCTTCAATTTATCTGTACCCGAGCACGAGGCTATGCGATCCTATATTAAGGAGGCATTGGAGAAGGGTCATATTAGACCATCCTCTTCACCCTTAGGTGCCGGGTTTTTTTTCGTGGCCAAAAAGGATGGTTCATTAAGGCCTTGTATTGATTATCGTGCCCTCAACAAAATTACTATTAAATATCAGTATCCGTTACCCCTGATTTCGGATCTATTCTCCAGAGTTAAAGGTGCTTGCTGGTTTACCAAGCTTGACCTCAGGGGGCGTATAATCTTATCCTCATTAAGCATGGGGATGAATGGAAAACGGCGTTTAATACTCCAGAGGGACATTTTGAGTACCTGGTGATGCCTTTTGGGCTCACTAATGCCCCTTCTGTCTTCCAGTGCTTCATGAACAACATTTTCTGGGACTTTGTGGATAAATTTTTGATTATCTATCTGGATGATATTTTGATCTTCTCCAAGGATTGGGATTCTCATGTGGAACATGTTCGGACTGTGTTCCGGATCTTGAGGGAGAATTCCCTGTATGTCAAAGGATCGAAATGCCTTTTTGGGGTACAGAGGATTTCATTTTTGGGATTTATTTTGTCTCCGTCAACTATTGAAATGGACCCGGCCAAGGTACAGGCCATTTATGATTGGGTTCAGCCCACTTCTTTGAAGGCCCTCCAGAAGTTTTTGGGTTTTGCTAATTTTTATCGGAAATTTATAGCAACATTTTCTAGTATTGCCAAGCCATTGACTGATCTGACTAAGAAGGGTGCTGATGTGTTGAATTGGTCTCCGGAG